>NW_006921949.1:1926329-1927100 GCF_000298275.1 Orycteropus afer afer
GGGTTTGAACCACCAGCTTTCTGGTTATCAGTAAAGTGCCTTTGTTGGTTTTTGTGTTTCTCTAGAGAACCCAATCTAACACAGCATGTGTCCAAAATGATGAAGCAAAGTGGTTGGCTGAATCGTTAATATTATAAAAACTCTACGAGCAGAGTTGCTGATAAGGTACACTGCAGAGAGAGGGAAAGGAAGAGGGAGAGGGAGAAGGAGAATGTTCCAGCTGCCATGCCTTGATTTACCTAGTTGGTTTTGAAGACCAATCATTTTATAATGATCTTTTTCTTTCTTCTTTTTTTAAATAATAGCTCTTTACTTACACAAAAGTCACAATATTAGGCCAAAGAATCTCCAGCTTTATCTTTCTGTTACTAGAAGTGCCGCATGCGAGAATATTTATGTCTGCACCTATTTTCCTATGTAAATAATG
The DNA here is from genome assembly GCF_000298275.1 of Orycteropus afer afer. Classification (NCBI taxonomy): domain Eukaryota; kingdom Metazoa; phylum Chordata; class Mammalia; order Tubulidentata; family Orycteropodidae; genus Orycteropus; species Orycteropus afer. The sequence goes on from NW_006921949.1 coordinate 1,926,757, forward strand.
GAGCAATGTAGTCTTGACCAACAATTAATGATTTTCTTCATTGATCGCAATTAATGGCAATCAACACTTCTAAAAATCCCAAAGTCATAATTTCAAATGTTGCCTATCTTTCAAGTGAGAAATTTAGAATTACTGATTTCAAATAACATTAGCTTGATTTTATATTTATTTTATACAATAACAGAATTTCATCTGAAGCTTGACGGAACTCAGAATTCATTTGGTGTAAGAACTTCATCTTTTCAGATGAAGACAGTAGAACATGGAGGAGTTGACCTGCCCAAGGTTACTCACTGACAGAAAAGAAATTATCTGTCCAAAAATATACAAAAATCACTTAGGGG
>NW_006921949.1:1928185-1930381 GCF_000298275.1 Orycteropus afer afer
GACTGCTAACCAGAAGGCTGGCAGTTCAAACCCACCAGGCACTCCTCAGAAGGAAGGTTGGGCAATCTACTTCTGTAGTGATACTGCCTCAGAAACCCAAGGAGGAGTCACTATGAATCGGGGCCGACTTGATGGCACATAACAACCATACAACACAATTGTTTCTTTTATAGTCCCATCTATTCTTTGGCTGAAAGTTGGCCTCGGGAGAGGCTTTAGTATCAAGTGAGATGGTTGCTGCAGGGCAATAGTTTCTGGTGTTTCTCTAGTCTTATTCAGACCAGTAAGTCTCGTCTTTTTTTTTTTTTGTAATATGACTTTGAATTTTATTCTACATTTTTTACCCATTCTAACCAGGCCTTTCTTTAGTGGTGTTGCTCAGAGTGGTCACTAACGGTACCAGGACACTATCTAGTTCTCTGGTCTCAGGTTAGAAGAGGCTGGGTTTCAGGTGGGCCATTAGTCCTTTGGACTAATTATTTCCTTGAGTCTTCATTCTTCTTTCTTATCCTTTGTTTCAGGTAAGAAAGCAAAAGTTGCTGCTTGGGTGGCCACTTGCAAGCTTTTAAGATCCCAGATGCTATTCACCAGACTAGGTTATAGGACATTACCTTTACGAACTGTGTTTTACCAATTGACCTAGCTGTCCCCTGAGACTATGGTCCTTGGCCTTCAAGTCCAGTGGTTCAGTCTTGATGTCTTAGTTTCTATAAGTGTGTCCCCTATGTGCTCTATTATATATATATAATATAGGTGCTGTTGTTGTTGTTAGCCGTCCAGTTGTCTTTGACTCGTAGTGACCTTATGCACAGCAGAATGAAACACTGCCCAGTGTCACACCAGCTTCATAATCCTTCCTATGCTTGAGTGTATCACCACAGCCACTGTGTCAATCCATCTTGCTGAGGGCCTTCCCTTCTTTCATCAACCCTCCACCTTACCAAGCATGACATCCTTCTCTAGGGAATGGTCCCTTCTGATAACATGACCAAAGTAGGTGAGACAAAGTCTGGTCATTCTTGCTTCCAAGGAGCATTCTCGCTATACATCCTTCAAGACAGATTTGTTAGTTCTTTTAGCAGTCTGTGATACTTTCAGCATTCTTTTCCAGCACCAGAACTCAAAAGCATCCACTCTTCTTCAGGCTTCCTTATTCATTGTCCAGTTCTCACATGCATATGAGGTGATTGAAAATATGAAGGCTTGTGTCAGGCACACCTTAGTGCTCAAGGAGACATCTTCGCTCTTCAGCACTTCAAAGAGGTCCTTTGCAGCCGATTTTCCCAGTGCTATATGTCGTCTGATGTCCTGACTGCTGCTTCCATTGGTGTCAATTGTAGAACCAAGCAACGTGAATTCTTTGACAACCTCAATCTTCTCTCCATGCATTGTGATGCTGCTTACAGATCCAGTTGTGAGGATTTTTGTTTTCTTTATATTGAGATGTAATCCATATTGCAGACTGTATTCTTCAATCTTCATCAGTAAGTGCTTCAAGTAATTCTCACTTTCAGCAAGCAAAGTTGTATCATCAGCATATTGCAGGTTGTTAAGAATTCTCCCTTCAATGATGATGCCACGTTCTTCTTCATATAGTCCAGCTTCTTGGATTATTTGTTCAGCATCTAGATTGAATAAATATGGTGAAAGCATACAACCTGACGCACTCCCTTCTTGATTTTCAACAATGCAGTGTCCCCTTGTTCTGTTCAAACGACAGCCTCCTGGTCTATGTACAGGTTCCTTTGAGTACAATTAAGTGTTTTGCAATTCCCATTCTTCTCAACATTATCCACAATTTGTTATGATTCACACAATCAAATGGGAGCTCCAGTAGCGTAGTGTCTAAGGCACTTGACTGCTAACCAGAAGGCTGGCAGTTCAAACCCATCAGCCACTCCTTGGAAGGAAGGTTGGGCAATCTACTTCCATAGAGATACTGACTCGGAAACCCAAGGAGGGGTCGCTATGAGTCGGGTCTGACTCGACAGCACACAATAACAACAACACACAACCAAATGATTTGGCATAGTCAAGAAAACATCTTTCTAGTATTCTTTGCTTTGAGCCAAGTTCCATTTGACATAAGCAATGATATCCCTCATTCCATGTCCTCTTCTGAATTCAGCTTGCATTTCTGGAAGTTCTCTGTCAATATACTGCTGCAACCATTTTTGAATTATCTTCCGTAAGATT
>NW_006921949.1:1931111-1944648 GCF_000298275.1 Orycteropus afer afer
TTTTAATGACCTCTTGCTTTCTTCATGGATGATGTTCTTGATGTCATCCCACAATTCTTCTGGTTTTCAGTCACTGGTGTTCAGTGCATCAAATCTACTCTTTAGACAGTTTCTAAATTCAGGGGGAATATATTCAAGGTCATATTTTGGCTCTTGTGGACTTGTTTTAAATGTCTTCAACTTCAAGTCGAACTTGCATATGAATAGTTGATGGTCTGTTCCACAGTCAGCTCCTGGCCTTTTTTTGGCTGAAGATACTGAGCTTTTCCATCATGTCTTGCCACAGATGTAGTCAATTTGATTCCTTTGTACTCCATTTGGTGATGTCTACATGTATAGCCACTGTTTGTGTGGCTGATAAAAGGTATTTGCAATGAATAAGTTATTGGTCTTGTAAGCGACCTCCAGCGTTATTTCTGTCACCAAGGTCAAATTTTCTTCGTTTCCAACTTTTGCATTCCAGTCACCAGTGATAATTAACACACCTTGATTGCATGTTCGGTCAATTTCAGACCGCATAAACTGATAAAAATCTTCAATTTCCTCATCTTTGGGTTCAGTGGTTGGTCTGTAAATTTGAATAATCGTAGTATTAACTGGTCTTCCTTGTAGATGTATGGATGTTATCCTATCACTGACAGCATTGTACTTCAGCACAGATCTTGAAATATCTTTTGTGATGATGAATGCCATGCCATTCCTGTTCAAACTGTCATTCCCAGCATAGTAGATCATATGGTTGTCTGATTCAAAATGGCCAAAACTGGTCCATTTCAGCTAATGCCTAGGATATCAGTCTTTATGTGTTCCATTTCATTTTTGACAAGTTCCAATTTTCCTAGATTCATGGATATTTGCAGCTGTTTCTCCTCAATTTGAGTCATGCCATGTAAGCAAATGGAGGTTCCGAAAGTTTTAATTATCCATATCATTAAGGTTGGTTCTACTCTAATGAGGCAACTCTTTCCCAGTCCTATTTTGAGTGCTTTCTGACCTAAGGGGCTTGTCTTCCTGCACTGTATCAGGCAATGTTTCTGGGCTATTCATAAAGTTGCCCAGTAATGTATCAGACAGTGTTCATCTTCTATTCATGAGGTTTTCCCTGCCCCAATTATTTGAGAAGTGGATGGCCTCTTCCTTCTTCTTAATCTGTCTCAGTCTATAAGCTGTGTTGAAACCTGTGCACCATGTGCAACCCTGCTTGTGTTTGAAACACTGGCGACCCAGCCTCAAGCCTCACAGCAACGCGCAAGCCACCACAGTATGAGAAACTGACAGACAAGTTTGTCTCTCTTAACTGTTTGAAACCTCTCCACCCTCCCCTTACCTGGATCCTACCTGGATCCTGCCACTTTGTCATCCCTGGCATTCCCTCGCTTTCCTGCTTCTGGGGTGGGGCCTGTCTCCCACCCCTTACCTGCAATATTTACAAATATGTATGTAGAAATATCACTACCAAAACCAAAAACCAAACACACTGCCAGTGACTGATTCCAACTCACAGCGACCCTATAGGACAGAGTAAAGCAATTCTATAGGGTTTTCAAGGCTGTAAATCTTTACAGAAGCAGACTGCCTCACCTTTCTCCTATGGAGCAGCTGCTGGGTTTGAACCACTGACCTTTTGGTTAACAGCTGAATGCTTTAACCACTATGCCATCAGAGCTCCTTACCTACCATCATACCTATGCATACCTATGTATGTACACAGACTTACTCCTCCTCTATGACTTCCCTTACCTATTTAGTTCCTATTCAGTACCTTACCTATTTACTACCTATTTACCTGTAGATAACATTGAGAAGAATGGGGATTCCACATCACTTAACTGTGCTCATGAGGAACTGTACATAGACCAAGAGGCTGTCATTTGAACAGAACAAGGGGATACTGCATGGTTTAAAATCAGGAAGGGTGTGTGTTAGGGTTATATCCTTTCACTATACTTATTCAATCTTTATGCTGAGCAAATAATCCAGGAAGCTGGACTATATGAAGTAGAACACAGCATCAGGATTGGAGGAAGACTCATTAACAAACCTGTGATATGCAGACAACACAACCTTGCTTGCTGAAAGTGAGGATGACTTGAAGCCCTTACTGATGAAGATTAAAGACTATGGTCTTCAGTATGGATTATACCTCAACATAAAGAAAATGAAAATCATCACAACTGGAACAATAAGCAGCATCATGATAGAGGAGAAAAGATTGAAGTTGTCAGAGATTTCATATTGGATCCACAATCAACACCAATGGAAGCAGCAGCAAGGAAATCTGCTGCAAAAGACTTTTTCAAGTTGTGAAGAGCAAAGATGTCTCTTTGAAGTTCTGAAGAGCAAAGATGTCTCTCTTTGAAGTTCTGAAGAGCAACGATGGCTCTTTGAAGGCCAGGATATACCTAACCCAAGCCATGGTATTTTCAATTGCCTCACGTGCATGTGAAAGCTGGACAATGAATAAGGAAGATTGAAGAGTTGATGCTTGCAAGTTGTGGTGTTGGTGGAGAATATTGAAAGTACCATGACCTGCCAGAAGAAGGAAAAATCTGTCCTAAAAGAAGTGTAACAGGAATGCTCCTTGGAAGCAAGAATGGCGAGACTACATCTCACCTACTTTGGAAATGTCGTCAGAAGGGACTATTCCCTGGAGAAGGATATCAGGCTTGGTAAAGTGGAGGGTTAGCAAAAAAAAAAGGAAGACCCTCAATGAGATGTATTGACACAGTGGCTGCAATGATGGGCTCAGGTATAGCAAGGAATATGAAGATGGCGCACGACGGGGTAGTGTTTCATTCTCTTGCGCATAAGGTCACTATGAGTCAGAGCCAACTCAATGGCACCTAACAACAACAATAACAACAACAACAATGTATCTGATTACAAATTATTGTTAGTTACCACCGCTGTTGGAAGAATGTACATATTGTAGTCTTTACTGTAGTTGTCGTTTATTCCTGTGTATTCCTTTGCCTTGGTCACATTGTGTTGACTTCCCTCATACTTTGCATTGCCTTTCTCTTCACCATAATTAACTCTTGTCTACTATCTAGTTAGTGATTTTCTCTCCCCCTCCTTCCCCTCATTGGTAACCATCGAATAATGTTTCTTTCTGTGTATAATCTTATTCTTGGGTTTTTATAATAGTGGTCTCATACAATATTTGTCCTTTAGTGTTTGACTTATTTCACTCAGCATAATGTCCTCCATATTTATCCATGTTGTGAGATGTTTCATGGATTCATCATTATTCTTTATTGTTGCATACTATTCCATTTATGTATGTACTACAGTTTGTCAATTCACCTGTTGATGGACACTTAGATTATTTTCATCTTTTTGTTATTGTGAATAATTCTGTGATGAACATGATGTGCATATGTTTGGTTATGTCATAGCTCTTATTCTCTAGGATATAGACCTAGGAGTGGAATTGCTGAATCTTATGTTATTTCTATTTTTTTAAGGAAGCACTTCCATAGTGTTTTCTTTTGTATCATTTTGTAGTCCCATTGGCAGTATATAAGACTTCCAATCTACCTACAGCCTCATGAGCATTTGTTGTTCTGTTTTTTTTGATCAGTGGCATTTTTGCTGGGGTAAGATGGGATCCCAATGTTTTTTTTTTTTTTTTTTAAAGACAAGCAAATAAACAACTTTTTATTGTGATTTGGGTGAAATTCTACAAAGCAGATTCATTTTACATTCAACATTTTATACACATTTTGTTTTGTGACACTGATTACGTTTCCTACAGTGTAACAGCTCCCACTGGTAACTCTGATTTGCATCTCTCTGAGCTCTGGTAGCGTAGTGCCTAAGGCACCTGACTGCTAACCAGAAGCCTGGCGGTTCAAACCTACCAGCCACTCCCCGGAAGGAAGGTTGGGCAATCTACGTCTGTAGTGGTACCACCTCGGAAAACCAAGGAGGGTTGCTATGCGTTAGGTTCAACTCGACGGCACATAATAACAGCAACAACAGCGAATTAGGGGTGCTCTAGTGGAGTAGTGTCTAAGGCATTTGACTGCTAATTAGAAGGCTGGTGGTTCAAACCCACCAGCCACTCCTTGGAAAGAAAATTGGGCAATGTACTTCTGTAGCGATACCACCTTGAAAACCCAAGGAGGGGTCCCTTTGAGTCAAATCAACTCAGTGGCAGTGAGGTTTTTTTTTTTTTTTTGAATGGCTAATTACCATGAACATCTTTTCATATGTTTATTCACTGACTGAATGTCTTCTTTGGTGAAGGGTCTATTCATGTCTTTTGCCCATTTAAAAAATTGTATTGTTTTTTGTTGTTGAGGTATTGAAGTTTTTTATAAATTTTAGAGATTAGGTCTTTGTCAGATATTTTATTGCCAAAATTTTTTCCTCAGTGTGTAAGTTATCTCTTTCTCTTTTGGCATAGTTCTTTGATGAACATAAGTGTTTAATTTTTAGGAGTTCCTAGTTACCTAGTTTATCTTCTGCTGTTTGTGAATTTTTAGTTATGTTTGGTATTCTAGTTATGCTCTACATTAGGATTCCTAGTGTTGCCCCAATTTTTTATTCTATGATCTTTACAGTTTTAGGTTTTACATTTAGGTCTTTGATCCATTTTGAGTTAGTTTTTGTGTATGGAGTGAATTTTGTTTCTTTTCTGCCAGCACTATTTGTTAAAGAAGCTTTCTTTTCTCCATTTAATAGACTTTGACCCTTTTTCAGTGATCAGGTGTCCCTAGGCAGATGGTTTGACTTTTGGGTTCAATTCTGTTCCATTGGTGTATGTATATGTCATTGTACCAGTACCAGGCTGTTTTTGACTACTGTCACTATGTAGTAGGTTCTGAGATTGGGAAGTGAAGGCTTCCTACCTGGTTCTTCTTCAACAATGCTTTGTTTATTTAGGGGCCTCTTTCCTTTCCATATTAAAATTGGTAACTAGTTTTTCCATCTCATTAAAGAATTTGTTAGACTTTGGATTGAGATTGCATTATATTTGTAGATTGCTTTGGATTACTGACATTTCACAAAGTTAAGTCTTTCCTTCCATGAGTATGGTATGTTTTTTCCATTTAGGTAGGTCTCTCTCTCTCTTTTTATTTTTTAGTAGATTTTTTTTTTTTATAAGTCTTTTATGAACCTAATGAGATTTATTCCTAAATTTTATCTTTTTGAGGGCTACTATAAATGGTATTGTTTCCCTGATTTCTTTTTCAGAATTCTCTGTGTTGGTGTAGTGGAACCCAACTGATTTTTATATGTTGATCTTGTACCCTGCCACTTTGCTGAAATCTTCTATTAGTCCAGAAGCTAGGATTTTCTATGTATATGATCATGTCATGTGAATACTGTTATTTTTACTTCTTCCTAAAACTTATTCTTAAGGCAAAAGGTAAACACAACATTCAGGTTGTAAAATGTTGCTCATTCTCATCATTAATTAACATCTACATGGTAGTAGTATTTCATAAATATATTTTACTACATAATTCATGTTATTGGTTTTAGATATACAGTTACAGAGACAGACAAACAGACATAGATATTCCATGGAATTATGACACATTAGACAATTACATCAGAAAGTTGTTGTTGTTTGTTGCTGTCTAGTTGATCTCGACATAGGGCAACCCCATGTGTGCAGAGAAGAACTGCTCCACAGGGTTTGCAAGGCTGTGCCTTTTTATAAGCAGATTGCCAGGCCTGTCTCCCTAGGCACCTCTGGGTGTGTTCAGACTGCAAACTGTTGGCCAGTAGTAGAGCCCTTACCTGGGTTTGTGCCATTCAGGGATTACTATAACTAAAATTAATAGGTAAAGAATTAAGAATCCATTTAAAAATGTAAGTATCAGTCATTCAGCTATTGACAAGAGACTAGGTCTAATTTATCAACTTAGTTAAGTAGTTAACAACTTAACAATTTAAGTAGAGAATTTTATCTTATAAACTTCAGTTCTCATTCTAGTAATAATTTGATCCAAAGTAAGGTACCTCCTTTCTTTTCTTTAGTTTCCCTAACTATAAAATGATAACTAATTTTATTTCTCAGTTTCAATATGGCTTGGATTAGGACAATTTTAGAGAATATTTGTACATAGACAAACCATCAAAGAACTTAAAAATCTATCAAATAACTTGTTTGATTTTGATCTTCGGCAGAAATACCTTTTCTTTTTTCTGGTCCACTTTTAGGTTCTCCCCTTGTATTTATAAGAAAGGATCTCTGAAATTCTTGATATTTTTCTCTTCTGGCTGAATTAACTTATCTTAATATAATATACAACTTTAAGAGAATAAACTTATTTAAGTTAATCATAAATTCTTTAAGAATCCCACAGGGAAGTTCAAGTAGATCAAATGATTTGAGCTGATTTTCTAGAAGACGGCATTAATCAATACAGATTAGGATTTTAAACATGCACAAGCCATTGGTAAGATAGTATCATTACACCAAATAAACAACTTGAAGTATAGAGATTTCATAAGCACATAAAGGTAAGAATTTTGAGAGTTATATCTTCTAATTTTATCCTTTCTTATAACTGAAGTTGCCAAACTGGTGTGGTCGTTAAGGTTGTGTCAACTTGGCTGGACCTTGCTGAGTGGCTGGGCAGCTGGATGTAGTTATTCTCCACAGTGAGATAGGTAATTAACTCCATGATGGACTTTATTGGAGCAGCTGAGTAGCTGCTTTAGGGATGTGGTGTACTTCCAGTACGTAAGAAGCAGCTTTGAGGAAGGTTTCCAGTTTTTTGGCACACTTGAACCCTGCATGTAGCCAAGTCATTGTTCAGCAGCCTGCCATGCCCTGCTGATCTTGGGACTTCTCCTGGATTTGAATTAGCAGCCTGTCGCGTTGTTTGGTAACATTGGGACTGTACCTTTAAATAGTGAAGAAAAGCCTCTAGCTTCAGTGGGCCTGGAGGTACAGCTGAAGCCCAAGGTTGAGGGGCTTTCACCCAGACCCTAGAGCCTGGCACTTTGAACTCGGACTTAAAGCCTCCAAACTGTAAGAGAATAAACTCCTATTTGTTAAAGCCATCCCATTTGTGGTATATTTTCTGTTAGAGCAGCACACAGGTAACCAAAACAACTCGGGAAGTTAATTATTAGGATTCAAACCTGTTTCTAACATTTACTCTTTTTTTAAAAGAATTTTTGATTGTGATTTGCGTGAAAGTTTACAGAGCAAATTCACTTTCCATACAGCAGTTCACATACACTTTGTCTCATAACACTGACTACAATTTACCCCAATGCAACAGCTCCCTTCCCACCTCCTCCCGCTAGTGACCTCTTCCCTGTGTCCATCCCTCCATGTACTCCTGCCCCCTGAGCTGTCTCCCTGTGCATAAACAGCCCTCTTTCTCCCATGATTGTTCTCTCTAAGGAGTGTATCTACCTCAGGTAAATGTTCAACTCATATGCCTGTCTTTTGTTTGGCTGGAGGCTACAGGTATGGGTTCAATTCCAAACCTGAAGGGCAGCTAGGGCCATAGTCTCAGTGGTTCTACCAGGCTCTATCAGACCAGCAAAACTGGCCCCCTCCCTTTTTTTTTCCTAATGATTTTAAGTTCTATTCCACATTGTTCTCCCTCTCTATCCAGGATCTCCTACATAGATCCCCCTCCAGGTGGTTCTAACCTTTACTATTAAAGGTTATATTCAATCTAGTGATTTTTGGACTATTGTAAATAACAGTGCTATTACTTCAACCTGAATTATCCAGAAAAATTGGATAAATTGGGCCTTCCATTTGCTAATTCAGGTGTGTTTAACAAAATTCAGAAATGAAATTGTTCATACTCCAAGATAAAAGAATAAAATCTCATATTCATTCTTGCCTTTCACATCCCTTGTAAATAAAATAAGTGTTTTAAATACTAACTAGAAAGGTTTAAAGTTTTCTTAAGAAACACTAAGTGTTATTAAACAACATATCTTGGTATTAGAATTTCATAATCCACTGTTTTATCTTAAAAAAAAATTCAATACTTTCTCCAAGAATGATATATTATAAATCAAGCAATCTAACTTTAAGAATTTATCAGAATTTCACAAAGGAATAATTCATGATGAGCATTTACATTATTTTTGAATAATATCTTTTTATTTTCTTTTTAGCTAGGCCATTTTAGGATGTGATTAAGGTGGATCCTGTACCATAGCCAGCACTGGGTCCAGCCAACACCTGGAATGAGAGACCCTTAAGGAAATCCAAAGACTCTAAGGGAAGTGATATTGGTGATTCAATACAGAACATTCTTCCCAAGTCAGAAAAGCTGAGAATTGGAGCACAGCACTATTTAAAGCCTTATCTTTCTGCTGTGCAGGTGCAGGAATGCTATGGCTACATTTCAGCCCAAATTTTAAATCAGAACTTGTCATTCCATGCTATTTAAATTTCTAGAGTAATTGGAAGAGCTATTCTTTCTCCACTTCCTGTGTTTATAGTTCGGGACCCAGTCAAAACATTATATTCTACCCTAAATGAATTAAGATGTAAGACTACAAATGTCCTATTATACACCCAGCACTTTAGAAGGGAAAATAATAATCCTTTTCTAATGCAGTCCTATGTTTTCCATGGTTTGATACCAGAAATGAATGCTACTTATGTGCAAACTCAAATGCTGGGCTGTATCTCTAAATGGGTCTTGTAGAATCATTAAATCAATCTTTTGACAACAAACCAAGTATCTGAAGCCTTCTTTGTGGTCAATATCAGGGCTAGCAAGGATTAAGTTTTGATTATCCTTAATATCCTGTTCAGTAACAATGCCAACACTACTGCCAGAATTTTTACAACTAACTCCTTGTTTACTATTTCCTCAACTATGGCATTCCTCTGATTTACATCCATAGGGTCACTGTTGATGCCATATCCAAGAAGAGTTCTTTGGCTGAAAACTGTATTGATTGATTTGTAGGAGTCTGACCCATGGACACTCAGTACCAGCACACTGTCTGGGCTCATCAAATTTCTTCCTTTGGTTAATGCTACTGTCCCTGAGCATATCCATTCAGACCATATGGTTCTTATTCAATCTTTGAATGGCTTATTCAGGCAAACATCCAATGGCTGTAATAGCGATGTCAGACCCCCCAGGACTCACTCAAAGATCAGTTTTTAATTTTTTGGCCATATTTCTTACTCCATCTGCTAAATGTGCATGGAACAGTTCCCATACTTACATGGAACATTTGTGGAACTGTGCCCCCGGGCAGGGATCCCATATCTTTTGCAGCCAGAGTTTGACGAGATCATCGTAGATCCAATCCTCTGGATATGCCTATGCTATCATTTGAGCAATATATCTTCCTTTTCTTTCTTTATTTTTAATTTATTCAGAAAACTATGAGCAGTTTTGGTTTTATTCTGCTGGTGAGACAGGATGTAGGTTTTTTCCTTGTTCTTTCTGATGAGAGTAGTTTTGAAACTCAGAGAGCTAACTAAGATCACAGGTTATGGACATTCCATCTATGTTTCTGAGACACACAAACTCATGCACATACTATTTGATGGTCATTACTGACACTGAGACAAGTCTGGCAAAGAATTTCCTGCCAACCATCATCTAAATTCGGCCAATACTACTGATGATGCTCTAGTAATTATATAGCACCTTCCCTCTGAGGAAGTCCACAAAAAACTCACTGAGATATTATCTCATTCCATTCTCACAATATCTTTTAAATATGTAGAAATAGGTTTTCTCTCATTTTAAAGTGGAAATCCATTATTTTAGAATTGCAATACTATCATACATTCTTATTTAAATGTTCTATTCACAGTGCTTGTGGTAGCTTAAATGAAAAATCCATTTTGCATTAAAACAGAGCTTTTAGTATTAAAGGATAGAAAACATTGTTACCACCTCTCTCAGGCTTAGTTACCCACCTTACTCCTTTGACAATGAAAAACTTCTTTTTCTTATCTTAAGCTAAAACAAGATCAGAGGCCCTAGAGAGGAACAAAGACCTCAACTCTGGAATCAGAAGCACCTGGGCTGGAATCTCCTATCTATTATTATATTACTGTGTAATCTTGGGCTCTCAGGTCTCACCTTCCTCACCTGTAAATTGGAGTTAATACTGGTACCCATCTCAAAGGATTTTTCTTAGTAGTAAACAGAGCAGTGGTTGTAAAGTGCCTAGCAATATATGCATCACATACAGTAAGTACTTTTAAAATACTATCATTGTCATTGTTATTAGAAATGCCAACTATTTTTAGGTGGCAAGTATACAGACTGACCAAAGTTAATGAGGCTTATTGAAAATTCCAACTTAATTTTGTCACAAGATCTTTGCATGGTTGTTTTGATTTGAATCAAAATTTGCAAATCGATACAGCCTTAAGGGGGAAATCTACATTTGGCAACCGTAAATGTACTTCTCACTTAATGGACAAAAAGAACTGAAATTCATTAATGAAAATATAATTTTTCATACAGGAGATAATATAGTAAATACAGTCAACAAAAAAATCAATTTAAAAGTGTTCAGGTCACATGTCTAGTTCTTTGTAATATTTTTCCTTAAAAATAGATTAATTAACTTCTTTGAAACTCTCTTCATAAATTCAAAGTTACTGATCGAGATACTCTGAAAGTCTCCTAGCACTCTGTTCTTTTCCTTTCTAGGAATTTGTGTGGATATTTTTTTCATTAGTTTGTCCATTCATTCATTCATTTTAAGACTTGTTAGTATAACAGTGCCATCCCCAAAACTCTCTATGTACATATCTTCCATGTCTGGAAGAATGGCTTAGGTTTGTTTTGTAGATTAATTTTAGATTGTGACATGCAATATATTGACTTTATTATATTATACTATTATATTGTGAATATAAATGACTTTTGGCACATAAAATTTGCTATACTTCCAAGGTTCTTAAATAGTTTTCCATGGAGCCCAAATTGTTCTGTGGAAGTATGTCAATAGTTGTCAAGGGTCCAAAAAAATGGTAAGGGGCAGGCAAACCAAATATATTGCTCAACCAAACATTTCCATTTCTATCAAATGCATATATTGGAATTCTGTAGTTTTCATTTGAAGAAATAGTTTAGGAACAAAAAAGATGACAACAGTTACCCTAGATTAAGAATGTGAATCTTAGGAATCAAATATAACTTTGCCCCATTTTATTCATATATCCTCTTCTCTGTTTATCATTATTAATGCTTAGAAGTAATTTTTTCCCCTCCAGCAGTATTTTATTATGTAAATTTAAGTTAAATATTCTTAGCTTAATATTACTTGATAATATTTTCTAATTATCTCCCAAAATTGTCTATAATTTCCAAGAAATATGTCACCTCCATCACATATATGCACATAGCTGTAAGATATAGCATTTCAGGGCCCTGCTTTTAGGCACAAATGATAAGATATTAAATGTGTTTTCCATATAAATGGTGGAGTTGAACTATGAATTCTTGGATAGCCACTACTGGTGGTTTATTTGGAGTGATTACATAATTTATAGAATGCTTCCAAGAGGACTATGTGGTATTTAAAAGAATGAAATTTTTATGCTTTTGGTTACAAAATAAAGCAAAATAAAAAGATCTCTCAGGCCTTGTGATAAAATTATTTCTAGGCAAATAGGACCTGTGGTCCATAGAGTAGATCAACTTGAATAATAATCAATCAAATAGAAGAACAAATTCTCACTGTGACTTTCCCCCCTTACGGTTGCATTTTCTTCTAAGTTCAGATTGATGTAAATTGCTACTTCTCACTGACAAGAGTTCTTGGTTCCAAAATAAACCTAGACTGTTGTTTCAAGAATGTGGTTCTTAATATTTTCTATTACTTTGGTGGAAAAAAAAAAGAAGGAATTTCTGGTAGTGTGTGAAGGTCTTTATATTTTTATTGGCTACTTACAACATTAAAAACATTTTTTTTAATCCTTTAAAACTGACCCTATCAATTCATGTATTTAGCATAATTTACCAACATTTCCAAACTCAGCATGGAAAAGCTATCAACATGGTACTAGGTCATGGGTCCTGAATGAAGCCGTCAGCGAGGATTAATAAACTATGACAGCTGCCCAAAAGCTTTCATCCTTTTTATTTAAACATCAGATTGCAAGCTGAAATTTAGGATAAGCTTTGTTGAAGCCAGCCCAGCTAACATGGAAGAAGTCGGAACTGAGAACAGATGACAGTAGCCGTTACTATTGTAAATTCAGTCCATAGCAATAAATTCTAGAATTTGCCTACACAGCAATTCTAGTTTTAGGAATAGCATACAGTTATTCCTACATGTTTGATCAATTCTTGAAATAATATTTTTTGAAAATTAAAATAATGAAACTGAAATTAATTCCAATTTATATCCTCAATAATTTTTTTTATTGTTCTTCTCCTATTCATGCCTCAATAGTAGAACAAACATAGTAGAGCATCATAAAGATGGTGCATGACTGGGCTACATTTCATTCTGTTATACATAAGGTCTCCATGAATCAGAGTTGACTCAATGACAACTAACAGTGACCTTAGGCCCTGACCCCACGCTGCAATTAAACGTGACTCTACTTGAACTATGCTCATAAAGTCTATTTTTGGGTCACATAATTTTCCTCAAAATTATTTATCAGAAAAAAAATGAAACTACATTATATGACTAAACAGATTATATTATATGACTATATAATTGTTCTTTTTTAAAAACAAATATAACTCATACATATACCTAGAGAGAAGAGAAACTAACCCAGAAAATCATTATTCACTGTAATTTCCTGAACAATGCATTTTTATGGATATTATAATATGACAACCCCTTTGGGCTAGAATTTTTTTAGTTTTTCAAGTACATTTTAAATTAATATATGTGATTTTCTAGTAGCTGAATATTAGCACCAAAAATATATCATTTGACTCTACATTTCAAACAGGTATTAAATAATTTGTGCTTACCCCCTTTTCAATATTCCCAGTTTGACAGAGTGTCCCCTCAGCTGCTGGAATACTGTTGGTGACACAGCGGTTGCTTTTGCTGAGGCACCAGAGCTCTCTACACACTTCCTAGGAAAGAAGGCAAAAGCAAGTTGATCAGAAGTGGAGACTGAAATAGCATCCAGTTCTTCCATAAAATGTATCCACTGTCACTAACAATCATTTTAAAAAGAAACCACAAGTAGTCTTCCCTTAGCTCATGCTGCCATTGAAACAACAGAGGGGATTATTGGGGGAGGTTCTGATGGAAGGTGTGTTACACATTTCTAAGAATTATTTGAAATTAGTCAAGGAAGGCTGGGCAATCTACTTCTGTAGTGATACTGCCTAGGAAATTCAAGGAGGGGTCGCTATGAGTCAGGTCTGACTTGACGGCACATAATAACAACAATTCTTATTTTAGTGGATAAAGTATATCTTACCTTTGAATTCAAAATGGTAAAACTGTATTTTTTGAATCACATGAAACGTATGGTCTACTATGAAGGAATACAAATTGAACAGGAAAGGTGTCACATTCATCATCAAAATGAACGTTTCAAGATCTATCCTAAAGTACAACACTGTCAATGATAGAA
>NW_006921949.1:1944773-1967735 GCF_000298275.1 Orycteropus afer afer
GGGCAATCCTACTTCCGTAGTGATACTGCCTTGAAAACCCAAGGAGGGGTCGCTATGAGTCGGGGCCGACTTGACGGCACATAACAACAACAACAACATAAGGAAGACCAGTTCATATGACTATTATCCAAATTTATACACCAATAAGCAATGCCAAAGATAAAAAAATTGAAGATTTTTACCAACATCTGCAGTCTGAAATTAATTGAACATACTGGTGACTGGAATGCAAAAGTTGGAAACAAAGAAAAAGGATTGGTAGTTGGAAAATATAACCTTGCTGATAGAACTGATGTCAGAGATTCCATGAAAGAATTTTGTAAGACCAATGACTTAATCATTGCAAATACCCTTTCACAACTACACAATGAATAAAAAGGAACCAAATTGACTACATCTGTGGAATGAGATGACAAAGAAGCTCAGTATCATCAGCCACAAAAAGGCCAGAGGCCAGCTGCAAAACAGACAAAGCAATTGCTCTCATTCAAGTTCAAGTTAAAGCTGAAGAAAATTCAAACAAGTCCACAAGAGTCAAAGTATGACCTTGCATACATTCCACCTAAATTTAGAGATCATCTCAAGAAAAGATTTGACTCATTGAACTCTAATGACCAAAGACCAGATGAGTTGTGGGATGACATCAAGGACATCATAAATGAAAAAAGCAAAATGTCATTAAAAAACAGGAAAGAAAGAAAAGACCAAAATGGATGTCAGAAGAGACTCTGAAATTTGCTCTTGAACAGAGTAGCTACAGCAAATGGAAGAAATGATTATGTAAAAGAGCTGAACAGAAGACTTCAAAGGGCAGCTTGAGAAGACAAAGTATTGAAATATGCAAAGACATGAAGACAGAAAACCAAAAAGGAAGAAGACATTCATTATTTCTCCAGCTGAAAGAACTGAAGAAAAAATTAAAGTCTCGGGTTGCAATACTGAAGGATTCTATGGGCAAAATATTGAACAACACAGGAAGGAACACAAACTCACTGTACCAAAAAGAAAGAAACAAACAAACAAAAAAAAAAAAACTGGTCAATGTTTAACCAGTTCAGGAGAGAGAACATGATCAAGTACTGTTGGTATTGAGAAAGAAATCCATGCTGCAAGTGCTGACCTGTTTATGCCAAGAAATATGGAAGACAGCTGCCTGGCCAACCAACTGGAAGAGATAATATTAGTGTTCATCTCAAAGAAGAGTAATCCAATAGAATGTGGAAATTCTTGAAGAAGATCATCAATATCTACATGAATAAAATTTTGCTGAAGATAATTCAAAAATAGTTGCAGCAGTACATAGACAAGGAACTTCCAGAAATCCAAGCTGGATTCAGAAGAGAATGTGGATTAACAGATATCATTACTGATGTCAGATGGATCTTGGCTGAAAGCAAAGAATACTAGAAAGATGTTTACCTGTGTTTTATTGAGTATGAAAAGGCATTTGGTTATGTGGACCATAACAAATGATGGGGATTCCAGAACACTTAACTGTGCTCATGTGGAAACTGTACATAGCCCAAGAGGCAGTCATTCAAACAGAACAAGGGTATGGTCTAAAATCTGGATTGCTGTGCATGAGGGATGTAGATTTTCACCATACTTAGTGTCTAAGGCATTTGATTCCTAACCAGAAGGCTGGTGGTTCAAACGCACCAGCCACTCCTTGGAAGGAAAGTTGGCAGTCTACTTCCATAGTGATACTGCCCCAGAAACCCAAAGAGGGGTCACTATGAGTCGGATCTGACTCGATGGCACTGAGTTTGTTTGTTTGCTTGTATTCAATCTGTATAGAGACCATATAATCTGAGAAGCTTGACTACATGAAGAAGAACATAACATCAGGATTGGAGGCAGAGTCATTAACAACGTGCAACACCACATCAGGATTCCAGGAAGACTTATTAACAACCTGTGATGTGCAGATTTCACAACTTGCTTGCTGAAAGCGAAGGAGACTTGCAATACTGATAAAAATCAAAGACTATAAACTGCAGTATGGATTACATCTCAGCATAAAGAAAATAAAAATTCTCACAACTGGATTAATAAGCAATATCATGATAAACAGAGAAAGAATGAAATTGTCAAGGATTTAATTTACTTGGATCCCCAATCAACACCCGTGGAAGCAGTAGTCAAAGAATCAAATGACTTACTGCACTGGGCAAATGTGTTGCAAAAGACTACTTTAAAGTGTTAAAAAACAAAAATGTCACCTTGAGGACTAAGGTGCACCTGATTCAAACTATGATATATTCAGTTGCCTCATATGCATGTGAAAGCTGGACAATGAATAAGGAAGACCAAAGAAGAACTGATGCCTTTGAATTATGGTGTTGACAAAAATATTGAATATGCCATGGACTGCCAGAAGAACAACCAAATCTGTCTTGGCTGAAATACAGCCAGAATGCTCATTGTAAGTGAGAATGATGAGACTTCATCTCTCGTACTTTGGACATGTTATCAGGAGGGACCAGTTTCTGGAGAAAGACATCATTGCTTGGTAAAGTAGAGTCAGTGAAAAAGAGGAAGACCCTCAATGAGATGGATTGACACAGAGGCAGCAACAATGGGGTCAAAACCATAACAATGATTGTGAGAATGGCACAGGAGCTGGCAGTATTTCATTCTGCTGTCCACACGGTTGCTAGAGTTAGAGCTTTTTGATGGCACCTAACAACAAAAACTTTTGAATATTGATTAGGATTTAAAAAAAACTGTGGAGAAATTTCATTCATAGAGTAGAGTAGGGAGAAAATCTGAATGATTATATAGAAGGAAATACATTTTTTATTTTCAGAAATATACAATAGCACAAACTTACCTACTATAATATCCATACAAAAATATTTAAAAACGGTAAGAAAGGAATCATGTTAATTGGCAGGAATGCAACATATGAATTTTTAAAAAAATTTACAAAGTTTTTTTCAAGTAATACCTAAAGCTAATATATGCTATGTTATTTGAAGTCCACCAATATAGTCCACATCTATGAAAGAAAAATTGGGTTTTGAACAAATTCAGCCATTTCCCTAAGTGGTATGTTTCAGATGTTGTTTGTAGTTGTCTTCTATTGTTTTGTTTTGACTTCTAATGATCTTGGGTGCTCTGGTGGTGTGGTTCCTAAGGCATTTCTTACCCCAGCAAAAGAGAACTGAAACATTTATTCTAATACTGCAATATAAAATACTTCATTTTGTTCTTACTAATCCATCAGATTCTAAAATAAACTGTCCGATATATTCCAGAATAAAATGCTTTGACTAACTGCCAAAAAAAACTTACTTCTGAGGAAAATACTAAAAATTTTAAGTTTTCCTTTTTCTAATTATCAAACAGCATCATTACTAACGTTACATTTTTTTATTAATTAGAACTATTTAGCACAGACTACATTAAAACAAACAAACAATTTACTGCCATTGAGTCGATTCTGACTCATAGTGACCCCCATCGGGTTTCTGAGGCTGTAAATCTTTACAGAAGACTGCCCATCTTCCTTCCCTGGAGCAGCTGGTGGCTTTGAACCACTGACTTTCTGGTTAGCAGCCAAATGCCTTATCCACTACGCTACCAGAACTCCTTATAGAATATATATTGCCAACAAAAAATATGCTAGTGTGGTAATGTAAAGATAAATACAACAATAATTCATTCAATTGTTGCTTTTATTGTCCGATTGATTTTTTAAAATCCCAAAACACAGTAAGAACTCATGCCACATAAATACAATTTAGAAATAAAGCAGAGTAGAACATATTGAAGTCAATGGTTAACTATTCGTACAAATAGAAATGTCCCATAGAGTATATTAAATTGAGAGGATTTCTTTAGGCCCCACTTTGGATGTCCTCAATAGGTCAGAAGGAGACATATAATTTCTATTAGGCTCTTAAAAGACTGAAGTTTAGACTCTAGTTGGAGAACTACTTAGCTAGAAGACAGTTAAAACGCTAGGAAAAAAATGACACGTACTGTGGATTATAGCATAAAGATAAAACTTTCCTCTTCTTATAGTCTAGTATATTACAAAATGTACTTTCTTTTAACACTTCGGTTTCTTTTTTAAGAGAAGGCTATTTATACTTTATTCTTCTATATGTGATGGCTTCTTAGTATATAATCCTAAATATATCATTTTAGCTTAATATTAAAACACTGGTAGGCTTAACATTTTAATATTTAAAAATATATTTAAAATATTTGATATTTTAAAAGTACTGTGACACATATCAACAATATAGGAGCCATGATGGTGTAATGGTTAAGTGCTCAGCTGCTCACCAAAAGGTCAGCAATTTGAACCACCAGCCCCTCCGTGGGAGAAAGTATGGCAATCTGCTTCTGGAAAAGCTGATAGGTTGTTGATAGGGGCCTCCAAGTCAGATTCAACTCATACAGACCCTATTAAAATAGAACAAAACACCGCCTGATCCTGTGCCATGCTTACAATTGTTGCTATGCTTGAGCCCATTGCTGCAGCCACTGTGTCAATCTATCTCATTGAGCGTCGTCTTCTCCTTTGCTGACTTTCTGCTTTACCAAGCATGATATCCTTCTCCAGGGACTGTTCTCTCCTGACAAAATGACCAAAGTAAGAGAGGTGAAGTCTTACCATTCTTACATCTAATAAGCATTCTGGCTGTATTTCATTCAAGACAGATTTGTTCGTTCTTCTCACCAAAAAAAAAAAAAAAAAACCCAAACAAACAAAACTCACTGCCATCGAGTCATTTCTGACTCATACTGACCCTCATTGGGTTTCTGAGGCTGTAAATCTTTATGCAAGTAGATCGCCCTGTCTTCCTTCCATGGAGCAGCTGGTGGGTTTGAACCACTGACCTTCCGGTTAGCAGTCAGATGCCTTATGCACTGACAGTCGATGGTATATTCAATATTCTTTGTCAACACCATAATTCAAAGGCATCAATTCTTCTTCGATCTTCCTTATTCATTGTGCAGTTTTTGCAGACATATGAGGCTATGGAAAATATTATGTTTGGATCAGGCACATGTTAGTCCTCAAAGGGACATCTTTGCTCTTTAATACCTAAAGTTCTTTTTTGTTTTTTCACAGTAGATTTGTAAAATGTATCACATCATTTGATTTCTTGATTGCTATTTCCATGGGTAGCCAGAACACTCCTTGGAAGTGAGAATGGGCAACTTTGTCTCACCTACTTTGGTCATGTTGTCAGTAGGGACCATTCCCTGGAGAAGAATATCATCTTTGGTAAAGTGGAGGGTCAGTGAAAATGGGGAAGACCCTCAATGAGAGGGATTGATACAGTGGCTTCAACAATGGGCAGAGATACAGCAGTGATTGTGAGGCTGGTGCAGGACCAGTGTTTTGTGCTGTTGTACATAGAGTCGCTATGAGTTGGAGCCGACTCTATGGCACCTAACAACCACAACATTTCCATGGGCATTGATTGTGGATCCAAGTAAAATGAAATCCTTGGAAACTCTTTGGGGCAGTCCTACTCTGTCCCATAAAGTCACTATTAGTTGGAATATGACTCAACAGCAATGAATAGTGAAAATATAGCCAACATCATGGAAAAAATGTGTTAAAAAAACCCCCAAAAAACCCAGTAAAACATTACTAGACCAGTGTATAAAGAAATTATAAAAATTTTTTCCTTTTTGGTTTTCTAACTCCAGGTCTGTGCACATTTCATTATAATTGACTTTGTCTTCTCGAGCTGCTCTTTGAAATATTCTGTTCAGCTTTCTTTTTTTAAAATGCATTTTGTTGAAATATAATTTAAGTACAGTTAAATACACAAAACTAAACTGACATGGGTCAATACTTTTTTTTTTTTTTTTTTTTTTTGCAGTGTTCCCTTTCCTTCCCTTTCCTCCTACCCCTGGTAACCAGCAAAAAAAGATTCCTTCCATATATAAACCATTCCTTGACTTTTTACAATAACAAACTAATACTATATTTGTCCTTCTGTGATTGACTTATTTCCCTCAGCATAATGTCCTCCAAGTTCATCCATGTTATGTGGTGCTTTGCAGATTCTACATTATTCTTTAGTGTTGCATAGTATTCCATTGTATGTATGTACCATAGTTTGGTTATCCATTCTTCTGCTGACGGGGCACCCTAGGTTGTTTCCATCTTTTTGCTATTGTAAATAGTGCTGTGATGAATATGGGTGTGCATATATCTGTTCTTGTCCGGGCTCTCATTCGTTAGGATATATACCTAGTAATGGAATTGCTGGGTCAAAGGGTATTTCTAATTCCAGCTTTACAAGGAATCGCCATACTATTCTCCACAGTGGTTGTACCATTTTACAGTCCTATCAGCAGTGTATGAGAGTCACAATCTCTCCACATCCTTGCCAGCATTTGTTATTTTCTGTCTTGTTGAACTTTGCCATTAGGGCTAGGGTGAGATGGTATCTCATTGTTGTTTTGATTTGCATCTCTCTGATGGCTGATGATCGTATTTCTTCATGTATTTGCTGGCTGCCTGAATACCCTCTTTGGTGAAGTGTCTGTTCATGTCTTCTGCCTATTTTTTAACTAGATTGTTAAACTTTTTGTTGTTGAGGTGTTGGAGTTTTCTATAAATTTTAGAGGTAAGTCCCTTGTCAGATACGTAATTATTGACAAGTATGAATTTGTTGCTGTCATTTTGATATGTGCTTTTTCATGGTGTTGATTTCTTTGTTCCATAAAATTTTCTGTGCTGGGCTCAATTTTGTTTATGAATCATGTTATTACATCTTTCATTGCTATTGTCTTGTTGTTGTTGTTGTTATGTGCCGTCGAGACGGACCCGACTCATAGCGACCCCTCCTCAGGTTTCCGAGGCAGTATCACTACGGAAGTAGGTTGCCCCATCTTCCTTCTGAGGAGGGGCTGGTGGGTTTGAACCACCAGCCTTCTGGTTAGCAGTCAAGTGTCTTAGGCACTATGCTATGCTAAATATTTGTGCAGCCAGAAGTGCAGCTGGAATGCTCCTTGCAGGCAAGAATGGCCAGACTTTGTCTCACATACTTTCGTCATGTTGTCAGAAGGGACCATTCCCTGGAGAAGGATGTCATACTTGGCAAGGTGAAGAGTCAATGAAAGAGGAGAAGGCCCTCAAGAAGATGGATTGACATGGTGGCAGCAGCAATGGGCTAAAGTATATCAAGAATCATGGAGCTGGTGCAGGACCGGGCGGTGTTTTGTTCTGCTGTGCATAGGGTCATTATGAGTTGGAGACCACTCAATGGCACCTAACAAAAAATATTGGTTCTGGTCCTCTTTTTTATTGTGATGTGAAGGTTTATCATTTTTCTTTGAGGTTACCCTGTGATTTATAATTTTCTTCCCAAGTTTAGACAGTCCATTCTATCTTGTAGTTATCTTGACTTCCCTATCATTTAGAAGTTCTGTAACTACACAGTTTTTTCCCTCTTTTTAGTTTGTAGTTGTCCTCATTTGTCAATTGATGTCTCTAGTTCACTGTTTACAGTCTCATAGGGTTATTTACTTTGGATATTTCTATATCTTGGGTTGGTTTCTGGGTTTGTCATCTTGTGTGTTAATGGTCAGTTGTTGTTTGCTGTTGTTGGTTCTCTGTCCAAAGGAATCCATTTAGTATCTCTTGTAATGTTGGTCTGGTTTTAACAAAATCCCTTAATTTCTGCTTATCTGGAAATTTCCTAATTTCACTGTCATATTTGAGGGACAATTTTGTTGGGTACATAATTCTTGGTTGGAAATTTTTCTCTTCCAGGGTTTTATATATACCATCCCATAGTCTTCTCACCTGCATGGCTTCTGCTGAGAAATCCAAGCTTAGCCTTACTGGTTTCCCCTTGTAGGTAACTTTTTGTTTTTCCCATGCTGCTTTCAGGATTCTTTCTTTGTCTTTAGTTTTGGTGAGTTTGATGATAACAGGTCTTGGTGATTTTCTTTTGGGGTCTAGCCTATTTGGGGTTCACTGGACTTCTTGAATGGATATATTCTTATCTTTCATCATACTAGGAAAATTCTCTTCCAACAAATCTTCGACAAGTTTTTCTGTGGTTTTATTTGTCTCTTCCTGTTCTGGAATTCCAATGACACATATATTATTTCTTTTGATGGTATCCCACATGAACCTTAGGCTTTCTTCATTTTGTTTTGATCTTTTTTCTGATTGATCCCTTTCCAAGGAAGCATTGAGGTATTTGCCCTCAGTCTCACTAATTCTGTCTTCCATTGATTCAATTCTATTCCTTTGCCTGATCAATGCATTATCTATCTCTGAAAGTTTAGTATTAATCTTCTGGATTTCTGTGTGTAGATTCTGTATCATTCCTAATTTTTCATTTATTTTGTCATTTTGTTCTTGTACTGTCTTTTGAAATTGTTCTATGGTTTTCTTTGATTTTGTCAGTGTCTTCCTCGATCCTTCTCTCAATTCGTTGAAGGTACCTAAATATAATTCTTTTGAATTCCTTATCAGGGAGTTCTAATGCTGTGTCTTCTTCAGGGATGTGTTTTGGGTCTGCATCCTGGTCTCTTGTTTCTCCTGCTTTACCTTGCTTATTTGTGCGGACTGTGATGCTCTGTTTTCTCCAAGGTATTGTGATATTTTTGTGTGTATATTCAATTGGTGATTGTATGTTGGAGTGACTTGCCCATGATTTTTGTTTTCTTTCTTTTGTTTGTATGTTATCTACATAAGCAGGGTACTGTGCTTAGCTTCTCTACTTGCTAGCTGGCAGCACATATACACTCACCACCTATCTCCTTTCCCATTGTCAGCCTCCCATATGTCCCTGCCATCTGTGGCAAACAGAGCTTATTCTGAAAGAGAATGCTGTCACTTTAAGATCCAAAATGGCCACCGCTTGTAAATATTCAAAATGGCTGTGCCCACAGTCACTTTAAATATCCAAAATGGTTGCCGCTTGTAAACATTCAAAATGGCTGCATCCGCAGTCATTTTAAATATCTGAAATAGCCACCCCTTGTAAACAATCAAAATGGCTGAGCCCTCCAGACAGCCGAAAGTCCATAGCTCAGGTTGTCTCCCTCCTTGCTGTTTCCCTTCCTAGTCATAGGCCACTAGCGCACTCATCCCTGCAGCCCTTGGTGACCAGGGATGATCTTGAGGTCAATTCTCAAGTCCCAACACCACTTGGAAATATTCAGGCTGTTGGTCGCATCAGAGTAGCTGACAGTCCGCAGCTCCAACCATCTCTGTACTCACAGTTTTCATTCAGGTTTTTCCACTAGCTGGTGCCTAATCCACTTCTGTATAATTCCTTTCAAAGCTCAGAGCCCCAGGATTATCTTCTGTATCTCTGTCAATTGGATTCTCTTTTCTTTGTTGAAGAGGGTCTGGGTAGCTTGTCTGCCTATTCTGCCATCTTCCTGTTCAGCTCTTTTATCTTCTCATTTTTTCCATTTGTTTTAGTTACTCTCCATTCAAGAGCAAGTTTTAGAGTCTCTTTTGACATTCACTTAGGTCTTTTCTTCTTTTCCTGTCTTTTTAATGACTTTTTGCTTTCTTCATGTATGATATTCTTGATGTCATCCCACCATTCATTTGGTTTTTGGTCATTGGTGTTAAATGTGTCCTATCTGTTATTCAAATGGTCTCTAAATTCTGGTGGGCTCTATTCAAGGTATTTTAGCTCTCATGGACGTCTTTTAATTGTCTTCGGCCTTGACTTGAATTTGCATATGAGCAGTTGATAGTCTGTTCCATAGTCAGCTCTTGGCTTCATTTTGGCTGAAGATATCGAGCTTCTCCATAGCCTTTTTCCCCAGATGTAGTCAATCTGATTCCTGTGTATTCCATCTGGTGAGCTCCACATGTACAGCTGTCACTTATGTTGTATGAAAAAGGTATTTGCAATAAACAAGTTGTTGGTCTTGCAAAATTCTATCATGCAATCTCCAGCGTCATTTTTAACACCAAGGCTATATTTTCCAACTGCTGATGACTCTTTTTTATTTCCAACTTTTTCATTCCAGTCACCAGTAATAATCAATACATCTTGATTTCATGTTTGGTCAATTTCAGACTGCAGAAGTTGGTAAAAATCTTTAATTTCCTCGCCTTTAGCTTTAATGGCTGGTGTGTAAATTGAATAGTAGTAGTATTAATTGGCCTTCCCTGTAGGTGTATGGATATTATCCTATCACTGATAGCACTGTATTTCAGAATAGATCTTGAAACATTCTTTGTGATGATGAATGTGATGCCATTCCGCTTCAATTAGTCATTCCTGGAATAGTAGATCATATGATTGTTTGATTTAAAGCAGCCCAAAACAGTCCATTTCAGCTCACTAATGCCTACGATATCTATCCTTATGTGTTCCACTTCATTTTTGACAACTAGCAGTTTCCCAAGGTTAATTCTTACATTCCATGTTCTGATTATTAATGGATGTTTGCAGCTATTTCTTCCCATTTTGAGTCATGCCACATCAATAAATGAAGGTCCCCAAAGCTTTATTTCATACCTGTCATTAAGGCCAACTCTACTTTCAGGAGGCAGCACTTCCCTGGTCATATTTTCAGTGTCTTCCAACCTGAGGGGCTCATCTTCTGGCACTATACCAAACAATATTTCAAGGTTATTCATAATGTTTTCCAGTAATATATCAGACAGTGTTTCATTGATATTCATAAGGTCTTCACTGGCCAAGTTTTTTAGAGGTGGATGGTCCGTTCCTTCTTCTGAATTTATTTTAGTCTGGAAGCTCCTCTGAAACTTGTCCCCCATTGGTGATCCTGCTGGTATTTGAAATACTAGTGGCATATCCTCTAGCCTCACCGAAACATGCAAGCTACCAGAGTATGACAAACTGACAGATAAGTAAATTAAAACTATTATGTACTAACTCATAATGCAGTCACTCAATAAATTAGTTTAGGCATCAACTTACACATTATTATTACTGGAGCTTCTAAATGTACCCACAACTTGTGTTTGGATTTTAAAAGGATACTGTTTATGAATGCCTTGAAATTACTCCATGGTCTTCTAAGAAATAAGCTCCTTAAAAATATTCTTACATATTTAAAATATTAATATCAACTTCCAGATTTTTAATTTATTTAATTTTTCAGAAGAATGCCACTACAAATATTAAGAATACTAAAATGATGAGCAAATCATAAATGGTAGTAAAACTATGCATCAGTGAAGAAAACAGTGTTAATTTATTCACTAATGCAAAAATAATTTACTTAATTTATGGATTTAATTGTGTCTCCCAAAAATATGTGTTGTAAATTCTAAACTTTATGCCCGTGGTTAATAATCCCGTTTGGGAATGGGTTGTCTTTTTAATGTTAATAAACCAGAATTAGTGGAGGGTGTATTTGAGCCAATCTCTTTTGAGATATAATAGATTAAATTAGCAAGCTAGAAGCAGAGGGGAAGAGACATGCCAAGCCTTATGAAGATCACCCGGAAATAGAACCTTCCTTCAGCTCTGACAGAGACAAAAAGCGTTTTCCCACATCTGGCACCCTGAATTCAAACTTCTAGCTTCCTAAACTGAGAAAATAAATTTCTTTGTTAAAGCCATCTACTTGTGTTATTTCTTTTATTGTAGCACTAGATAACTTAGGGGAGCTCTGGTAGCGAGTGTTTAAGGCACTTGACTGCTAACCAGAAGGCTGGCGGTTGAAATCCACCAGCCACTCCTCGGAAGGAAGGTTGGGCAATCTATGCCCATAGTGATATTACCTTGGAAACTCAAGGAGGGGTCATTATGAGTCAGGCCCGACTGGATGGCACATAACAACAACAGATAACTTAAGACATCTGATATGTAGGAAATAATTTGCAACGAAATGAGGTAGGGCTCCTCTAATCACAATAGAATGATCATTTTACAGTTAGTCAAAGTCTTTTCAACACTTTAAAAGACATTAGAATAATCATTTCCAATCTTTCCATTTTTTTCCAAGTTACTATAACTGTTAAAAAGAGACTAAAAATGGGAAGGAAATCATTCACTTTACTTGGGAAAATTAAAATCAGCAGTTTACACAGGGCAGGGGGAAGGGACATTATAAAAGTGTAAAATCATTTTTACAACTGTTATATCAGTAAGAAGGTAAAACAGTATGTGAAGAGATAAGGTTGTCTTTATTGCTGGATGGCTATTTGTTGTTTGTTTTTAAGAACTGCAAAGACCACATAAGAGACATGCACAAATTTTCTGCCCTTGATAAGCCCTAAATCTTATTCTACAGTTTACTCTGGATATGAGACATTCTCTTTGTCCTCATTATCCTATCAGTAACATCTCTCAACAGCTGTTAGCAGCAATAAAGGATCCTGATGGCCAAAGAGGTCAGGAAGGAGCATCGATGATCAGAAAGGTTACTTATCATTTTATCACACAAAAGGAAAACTGAAAACCAACATATGGTGACCCCGTGGCCTGGTGCCAGGTGTTTAGTAGCCATCCAAAGAGAGAGGATAATGTATCATTATTTCATCCTTTAAGTAGTTTAATCCTATTATGTGGATAATTTAAGTTTAAGAGACCCTAGAAAGGCAAAAAAAAAAAAAAAAAAAAAATCTAACAGAAACCCTAATGTAGAAATATGAGTTCATAACTAATTATCAATTTGAAAGGGTTAAAAAAAAATCCTAAGAAGCAAGGTAAAACCTAGTGATTTTTAAGGATACAAATGATTATGGATCTATGATTTTTGACTTGGAATTTAAGGGAAAAAATTAAATGAAATTAATTTCTTTTCATGCATATGCCTGCTAAATACTTACATTTGGGCTCCAAAAGAATATTCAGGTGATAAAATATTTCCATGCCTTTATTCTCTAAGCTCATATCAAGTCACACTGTAGAACATTTATACCACTTCAAAACCTTCAAAGAAAGTTATTCTACATTTCCCTCAGTGTAACATTCTAATATTTAATAACATGAAATTATTTCTACTATCTAATCTATAACCTTCAGGATGTAAAAATTAAGACCACTATGTTTTTTAATGCTCTTGGTATAGAAGGAGAACAATTTGCTACCAGCAATCAAACCATAGTAAGTGTTTCAAAGCCTGAATATGTTTTTGAGGACAACATTTTACTTTCTTTTTGACAGGTGAATCAAACTCCATTTCTTTAAACCCATATGTCCTTCTACTATCCTCTCCCAAGTTTTCTGCATATCTTCTTAAAAAAAAAAAGGTAAGTAGCCAAAATAAACTAATAAAATCTGCACATAATTGCATGAAATGAATGATTCTTAATCAGAACTCAGTAATGACTTGAATCTTAGAAAACTGGTGGTGATAAAATAATAGAAGGTAAGCATGGAAACATCAAAAACTGGAGAATCAGAGAGACAACATAAGTCAGCCTTTATTAAGTACTGTCCAGGAGGAGGAGACTGTGATCAAAGAACTCAATTATCTTGTCTCCAACAGTTTATGTCAACTGCACAGGGCTATATTTCAGGCTGCAATAGTTTCATGGCATTATTATTATTATTATAGTTATTAATTAATCTATACTCTTCCATATTTTAATTCTATGTTAACCAAAAAACATTTTGAAAATAAATTGACCTAAAGAATAGATTTCTTTAGGTGAGAAAACTTGCAAAATTCAGTAGATTTTACTGAATAAACAACATGGCTATGTTTCTTAATGTTGTTGTTATGTGCCGTCCAGTCGGCCCCGACTCATAGCGACCCCTCCTTGGGTTTCTGAGGCAGTATCACTACGGAAGTAGGACTGCCCAACCTTCCTTCCGAGGAGTGGCTGGTGGGTTTGAACCGCCAGTTTTCTGGTTAGCAGTCAAGTGACTTAGCCACTATGCTACCAGAGCTCCCATGTTTCTTAATACAAATTAGTATCTATATATATATATATGTATATGGTAGGGTCTGTGTGTATGTATACACATATGTCTATTGTTATATTTTATTTCTAATATTAGATTCTAAATATTTCTCATCACTTAAAAATGTAGAACAAATATGGTACACTTAAACAGTTTTAGTATCTACCATTAAGCATTTAATTGAGGTATGTAGAAGCAAACATTAAAAAGTTTGATGATCTGTAAGTAAAATATAGCCCTCTCCACAAACAGATCCAAAATTAATAAGTTTTAAATTTACAAAGTTATGTCATATTTTCTTTTTATATGTTGTGATAGTTGGAGCTGTGTGTCAATTTGGCAGGACCACAATTCTGTGTGGTTTGAGCTGTTGTGGTTTGGTTGTTCCCATGATGGGATCAGATGACTATGTTTTGAGTGGCCAATCTGTTGAAAGGGAGTTTCCTTAGGGGTGTGGCCTGCTTCCAGTATATCTGTGGATATCCTGGGAGAGGAGACATTCTTCTGTGGATCAGGATTCTTTTTTTTTTTTTTTTTTTTAGGATTTGGGTGAAGATTTACAGAGTAAATTCACTTTTCATACAGCAGTTCACATATACTTTGTCTCATGTCATTGACCAAAATTTACAATGCAGCAGCTCCCCTCCCACTTCCTCCCCATAGTTACCTCCTCCCAGTGTCCATCCCTTCATACTCTTCGAGAGGCCCATTGTCTGCCAACCCTGTATATGATCTTGGATACACTCTCCATTTAGACATACCTAATTGTTTAGCTTGTTCACCCATCTATCCGTCCCTATACCCATGTTTGCTTTCATTGACAACTCAGTATTATATTTACAAAGGGGTTCATATTTGTTGTTTGTACTGCCCATGTAACTCTCTCTGTCTTTCTCATCCTCAATGCTGCCATATTGGTCACTCACATTTGGTACATTGCCCTTCTCTTCACCCAAATCAATATTTATCTCTATCTATCTAACAGCATTCCCTCCCCTTCCCTCCCACCCCTGGTAACCAACAAAGAAAATGTCCTCCAATAGATAAACCTTTCCTTAACTTTCACAATAACGGACTAATACAATATTTGTCCTTTTGTGACTGACTTATTTCGCTCAGCATAATGTCCTCCAAGTTCAGCCACGTTATGTGGTGTTTTGCAGATTCTACATTATTCTTTAGCGTTGCATAGTATTCTATTGTGTGAATGTACCAAAGTTTGGTTATCCATTCCTCAGTTGTTGGACATCTAGGTTGTTTCCAAGTTTTGGCTATTGTAAATAGTGCTGCGATGAACATCGGCATGCATATATCTGTTCTTGTTATGGCTCTCACTTCTTTAGGGTATATACCTAGTAATGGGATGACTGGGTCAAATGGTATTTGTATTTCCAACTTTTGAAGGAATCGCCATACTGCTTTCCACAATGGTTGTACCATTTTACAGTCCCACCAGCAGTGTACGAGAGTCCCAATCTCTCCACAACCTCGCCAGCATTTGTTATTTTCTGTCTTGTTGAACTTTGCTACTAGTGCTGGAGCAAGATGGTATCTCATTGTTGTTTTGATTTGCATCTCTCTAATAGCTAATGATCGTGAGCATTTCTTCATATGTTTGTTGGCCGCTTGAATATCCTCCTTGGTGAAGTGTCTATTCATGTCTTCTGCCCATTTTTTAATTGGATTGTTTGTCTTTTTGTTATTGAGGTGTTGGAGTGTTCTATAAATTCTAGAGATAAGTCCCTTGTTGGATCAGGATTCTGTTGTGCTGCCTACAACTGTACGTGAGTGAACAATACAGCATTCGGCCTGGAGATCTTGGATTTGTCATTTGTTGGAGTCAACAGCCAGTGTAATGCCTGCCAGCTCTGAGCTCCTCAGGCCCTGCAGCTGCAAGAGTCGGGAAAAGCCTCCAGCTTGCCATGGAAAAGCCTCCAGCTTGATGTTTGATCCAGGAACTCTGGACTTGCCAGCTTCTATAAGTGTGTGAGCCATTTTCCTAAGGTAAATTTCTCTCTCTTTATATATATATAAGCTTTACTGCTTTTGTTTCTCTAGAGAACCCAGTCTAACACATATGTTTGCTTAAATTTCCACCACAACATACTGGGATTTGGGAGTATTAAAGTCAAAATTATAAAGTGCTCTTCTACACATAAGCAACTCCATTCATCTCATCTTGGGGTTATGCTATAGCCTCCTCTGGTACAAAATTAGTAAGTTAATTTTTACCTAGAAAAGCAAGGGCATTGCTACAATAAAGTATCATCAATGGCAGAGCTGCTTTAACATGAAGTATAAGGCATGTTTGGGGAAACCAGTAAAATTACATTTAATTGGTAAGACACAATGTGTCTTAGAAATTCTATAATTTCCTGCATCAATAAAGTCCTATAATCACATTCATAAAAAAAATCCTTCAATAGTTTCCCATTGTTCTTAAGATATAAACCTATAATTCTTAACACAACTTATAAGGTAGAGTCAGACAGCCCCTTCCTTCTTTCTCTTCTGTCACATTTATGTGGTGTTTGCTTTTTGGTGCTTTTTTTGGTGCTTGCTTTGAGTGCCTCAGCCACAATGGCCTTCTCTCAGGTCTTCATTACATAGCCTCAGGGTCTTCACAGTACTCTTTTTGTCCATCTTTCTACTTTAAATAACTCTTCTTATTCATTTATTCAACATAAAATTATTGAGTTCCTACTGCGAGCCAGGCATATGCCGTTCATTATATAAACACCCACGAACAAGTCAGGTGGAACCCTTGCCCTCATAGAGCTTATATGATCATTAAGATTGTCAGTTTATTAATTCAACTAATATTTATTAAGTACTTGCCCTGAGCTAGTTGTTGGGGATCATCAACAAATGAAACATAAAAACCATCTGCTCCTGTGGAAAACAGATTCTAGTGGGTAAGGCAGGCAGTAACCAACATGAATAAATAACAGAAAGTTCTTTTGTAGGAACTGATAAATGTTAAGGAGAAAAATAAAGCATATGTTTCAGAGGAGAACTGCTGCCCATAGGGTTTGCAATGGCTGATTTTCTGGAAGTAGATTGCCAATCTTTCTTCTGAGGTGCTTCTCAGTGGACTTAAACTGATAACCTTTCAGTTAGCAGATAAGCATGTTAATCATTTGCACCACAAAGTATAATACATTATTATACTTTTATGGGCTAACTCTTAAGTCTACATGGTAGTGAAAAACTTCATAGATAATAAAAATTCTTCATAAATGAAACAAAGCTATGATGTCTATAAAATTTCTCAGATTGTCTGGGACCTTAAAACTACCTGTACATGAGTATTCATCTCTTGATTTAAAAAAAAAAACAAACACTGTAACCATTACCATGAAGTCAATTCCAACTCATGGTAACTCCATGTGTTAGAGGAGAGCTGCTCCATAGGGTTTTCTTAACTATAATCTTTATGGAAGCAGATCACCAGGCCTTTCTTTAGTGGCATAACTGGGTAGGTTCAAACCACCAACCTTTGGATTGGTAGCTGCTTGCAAACCGTTTGTGCCACCCAGTAAATTAAGTACTGGATATTGTTAATTTATACTGAACCATTAAGTGTATTAAAAAAGCAATTTTGAAATATTATTTAAAGTGACAGAATAAAGAAAAATCTAAAAGCTAAGTCTGAGACTGAGTCTTGAATTAATCTGTTCTTTTTGGAAACCAATTAAAAGATCACCTACAGTTTCTGTAGTACATAGGCTCATTAGTGACTTTCTTCCTCAGTTTAAACTTATTATCATTTATAATATGCTTTGGTTACTATTTATTTTCTAATAACAAAGAGAAAGAGGAAACTAATGGAAACTGAAAGAAGAGTGACACAATAGATCCTACAGAACTTTATAAGAAGCAGTTTGTTATCCTAAATAGGAAAAGAAACATTTCTTGGACATACTGATAAGTTGTATTATTTGCAAGGCATTTTCATCCAGGAAGTACCCAAGCCCCCTTAAAAATCTGCTACAATAGTCAGTGGACTTGTTTTATAAGGTGATCTAGTAGTGATCATGAGGCTGCACAGGACTGGGCAACGTTTCCTTCTGTTGTACACAAGGTCGCTATGAGTAAGAGACAGCTTGACGGCACATAACAACAACAAGTAGTGACCTTGCTTTGCATGCTCTTTGTCTGTACTTGTATCTTACCTTGAACAGGTTCTAACTCTCTTGTTGTTGTTGTTGTTATGTGCCATCGAGTCGGCCCCGACTCATAGCGACCCCTCCTTGGGTTTCCGAGGCAGTATCACTACGGAAGTAGGATTGCCCAACCTTCCTTCCGAGGAGTGGCTGGTGGGTTTGAACCGCCAGCCTTCTGGTTAGCAGTCAAGTGCTTTAGCCACTATGCTACCAGAGCTCCTAACTCTCTATTTAAGGTAAAACAAACAAATAAATCCACAACCCAGGATTCAGGACTTCAGATGCAAGATAAATGAACAATATATGTACTTTTGAACATTTCAAATATTTTAGACAATAAACTTAGGGAAGGTCTCCTGAGGCTCTTTCCCTCAAAAGATCTGTTTCAAGATAGGGAGTTTTGAAGAGATTTTTAGAAAAAAAAAGCACATGATACAAGCTAAGTAAAAAGTGTTTCCTGAAATAAAATACATCTGCTACCTTTATTTCTTTCATTTAATATAATTATCATACTTAGTAGAAAATAGAACTGACATATTTAGACTATTTATTTATTTCACCAGGGTGGTATCATATCCTGTATTTTCAGTTTCCCCATCTATGAAATAGTGCAAGATAAGTACTATTTTTATTAAAGTATCTCAGGAAAAAAAGGCACTATGTAAATACCTGAAATTATATATCATTTATAGATTTCTGCATTCTAAAACCAAAACACCAAACGCACTGCCGTCGAGTTGGATCCGACTCATAGTAACCCCTGCTTGGGTTTCCAAGGAGGTTATCACTATGGAAGTAGATTGCCCAACCTTCCTTCTGAGGAGTAGCTGGCGGGTTTGAACCGCCAGCCTTCTGGTTAGCAGTCAAATGCCTTATGCACTACACTACCAACTGTTATTTTGTATATTGTACTGTACAGTTTTATTTTTCGTATTTATAGCCATTACAATTCTTCATTACTTCTAATGGAATCTGAAACACCTGAAAAATATAAATCTATAACATAAATGGATACCAGTGGAAAATGTAACTGTGTATCGAAATTAAAAAAAAAATGTAAATACCCAAATGAGACTAATATGTACAATATGAACCTACTCACAAAGAATTCAGGTAACGTTTTTAATAACTACAGATATAATCATCAGTACTTCCAGCACTGCATAATGAACAAAGTGGAAGAGACAGAAAGCTCATCAATGCTGCAGTTATGGATCAATCTGTTGTTGTTTAAATTCTCACTGACATCATACGAGACCTATTAGTTGATGAAGGAATCATTTCATGAAGCTCTATCAGGAGTACCCCCAAAAGCCTGTAGTTTAGGGACCCTTCTAAGAAAACAACAAACGTGTTTAGTGTTCATTTCAGCATGCTATAATCAGACAGCTATCAAAAGCAGGGCTGGTTTGTTTTTCCCTGAAGCTACCAATTGAAGCAGGCTTTGTTTGTTACTGGTCACCAGCTAGCTACAAAGGTACTACTGTACACTAAAGTGGAATATAGAACCTTTTAAAATCTTAGGGACTTATCAGAAATCTTAGGGTTTGGGGCTATCAATTGTGTAAACACAATTTATCAG
The DNA here is from genome assembly GCF_000298275.1 of Orycteropus afer afer. Taxonomy (NCBI): domain Eukaryota; kingdom Metazoa; phylum Chordata; class Mammalia; order Tubulidentata; family Orycteropodidae; genus Orycteropus; species Orycteropus afer. Next base: position 1,964,369 of record NW_006921949.1, read on the forward strand.
ATACAAGTTTAAGAGGTGGGAGTGAATGTAAAATATTATGACTCAAGAAAGTTTGTAAGTAATGTTGTTGTTGTTATGTGCCGTGGAGTTGGACCCGACTCATAGCGACCCCTCCTTGGGTTTCTGAGGCAGTATCACTATGGAAGTAGGTGCCCCATCTTCCTTCCGAGGAGTGGCTGGTGGGTTTGAACCGCCAGCCTTCTGGTTAGCAGTCAAGTGCCTTAGGCACTATGCTACCAGCGCTCCTTTGTTAGTAATAGTATTTTCTAAATAACTAAAATATTCCAAAGAAAGGTGATTCAACAGAATGTGGAAATTATTGAACAATATCATCAATATCACACGCAAGGAAAATTTTGGTGAAAATAATTAAAAAATGGTTGCAGCAATACATAGACAGGGAACTGTCAGAAATGCAATCTGGATTCAGAAGAGGACGTGGGATGAGAGGTATCACTGTAGATGCCAGATGGATCTGGGTTGAAAGCAAAGAATACTGGAAAGATATCTTCCTGTGTTTTATTGACTAAGCAAAGGCTTTTGACTATGTGGATCATAACAAATTATGGATACCATGGAAAAGAATAGTAATTCCAGAACATTTAATTGTGCTCATGAGGAACCTGTATGTACATAGACCAAGAGGCTGTTGTTCGAACAGAACAAGGGGATACTACATGGTTTAAAATCAGGAAGGATTTACATCAGGGCTGTATCCTTTCACCATACTTATTCAGTATGTACACTGAGCAAATAATCCCAGATGCTGGACTATATGAAGAGGAATGTGGTTTCAAGATTGGAGGTAGAACCATTAATAATTTGTGACATGCAGATGACACAACCTTGCTTGCTGAAAGTGAAGATGACTTGAAGTGTTTACTGATGAAGATTAAAGACTATAGTATTCAATATGGATCACACCTCAAAATAAAGAAAACAAAAATCCTCACAACTGGACCAATAAGCAACATCATGATACATGGAGAAAAGATTGAAGTTGTCAGGGATTTCATTTTACTTGGACCCATAGTCAACAGCAAGCAAGCAGCAGTCAGGAAATCAGATATCATATAACACTGGGCAAATCTGCTGAAAAAGACCTCTTTAAAGTGTTAAGAAGCAGAGATGTCACTCTGAAGACTAAAGTGCTCCTGACGCAAACCATGGTGTTTTCAATGATCTCATATGCATGTGAAAGCTGGATAATGAATAAGGAAGACCAAAGAAGAGTTGATGCCTTTGAATGGTGGCGTTGGCAAAGAATACTGAAAATACCATGGACTGCCAGAAGAACAAACAGATCTCTCCTGGAAGAAGTGTGGCCAAAATGCTCCTTGAGCAATATTGGCCAGACTTTGTCTCAGCTACTTTGGTCATGTTGTCAGAAGGGACCATTCCCTAGAGAAGGATATTATACTTGGTAAAGTAAAGGGTCATTGAAGAAGTGGAAGACCCTTAATGAGTTGGACTGACAATATGGCTACAATGATGGGCTCAAACGTAGTAAGGCTTGTGAGGATGGCACCAGGCTAGGCAGTATTTCTTTCTGCTGTCACTATTAGTTGGAGCCGACCTGAGGACACCTAACAACAACAACAACATATAATACATGTCTCTAGGAAAACCATCATTTTGTTGCAAATCAAAGTGTAAAGTCTTAGTGATAAAATACATGAGATTGTATAGGATTGTAAAATAGTATGTCATTTCCTAAATTTTCAAATTTTATTTTATACCTATTACAGAAGTCCTTATAAGCATAGCACATAAGAAATAAAATCTAAGCTTCTTAGCCATAACAAAACACTGTGAGGGAATAAGTTTCTAGGCCTGGGGGCTCAGAATGATAGTGTCTGACACCAAGGTCAGTTGGCATACCATAGACCACAAAGACAAGGTTCTACATCCTACTCTGGTGTATAGTGACTGGGTTCTTAAAACCTTTTGAGCGGCCATCTAAAGTGCAACTGTTGATCTCTTCCCAACCAGAGCAAAGAAGTGTGAAGAAAATCAAAGACACATAGTAACAATTAGTCCAATGGACAAAGGGACCATGCAAACTTCAGCCTCCATGATCATGAGACCCGAACGACTAGACGATGCCTGGCTACCACGCTGATGACTATGAAGGGATCACAATAGGAAGTCCTGAAGACAGTGGGAGAAAAATGTGGAACAAACCTCAAAAACATAAACAAGACCAGGCTTTCTGGTCTGATAGAGAGTGGTGGAACCCCTGAGACTATGGCCCTTAGGCACTTTTCAAGCCTGAAACTGAACTCTCCCCTCCCTTCAACTTTCAGCCAAACAAAAGATAGGTCTATGAGGTGAATAATAAACCCAGGAAGGTATGCACTCCTTAGAACAACTAAATATGTAGATCAAAAGGGCAGCGTTTTCCCAGCAATATAGGTCAGAGGGCAGAAAAGGATAGGAAAGAAGGACAATGGAAATGGTAAACATGGGGAGGAAGTGGGAAAAGTGGTGTTACACTGTGGAAATTGCAATCAATGTCATGAATCAAAATGTGCATGAATTGTTGAATGGAAAACCACCACTTTGCTATATAAACTTTCACACAAATTACAATAAAAAGTTTAAAAAAAGCTAAAGAAAGCCTAAAAGAAGAATAAGAGAAGCAGAAATTGAAAGCATACAATTTCTTAGTTTTTAATCTCATTTCAATTAATTTCATGTCAACTAGCCTAAAATGAATAAAGTACAGAGACATAGCAATAAGAGAAGAAGGTTTTATTTTTAGTTGATTTATTTAGAAAGAAAAAATGCACCCATAGGCTCTATAAAACTGATAATATAAGTTATCTGATACTGAAATTTCTTGGTAGAGTTAAAATTCAATTTCCAGTACAACAGCTAAAAATAGAGTACAGTTTCACTACCTAACAAAGAAATGAGAGACTATAGGTAAAACCAATCTAACAGAAAACCTCTAATCTCACTTGATCATGAATTTCAACTACAAGTACACATAAAAACTGTGACTAAGATTTGACTGACTGTTTTCTGAGGGAAAAAGCAATCTCAGGGAGTGGGGTGGGAACTAGCATACTATAGAAGAGAAAAGCCAAAGTTCTATTCAATGTTCTAGTTATCCAGGTAGTTGCAAATAATCCTTAAATCTAGTACACAAAATGTGCTGCTATAGCCAACTAAGAATAATAATTTACTTATCACCCAAGGGACATTAAAAAATCACTTCCCTTTTGTATTTTATTCAAGAGGAATAATTGTAGCTTGCAATGAGTATATAGTTTAATGTTAATTACTTTAAAATGTAATTCCTTTTCCTGTCATTATTTTTTAAATGGGACTTAAAACATTAATTTCTTAAAAAAAAAAAAAA
>NW_006921949.1:1967921-1992235 GCF_000298275.1 Orycteropus afer afer
TTTTTTTTTTTTTTTCCTTTAAACAGCAATTTTTCTTGTTTCATTATTTGGGCTAATGCCATCTTGTCCTCACTCAATCATTGTGTTGGAATGTGGGCAATGGATGAAGCAAGTTGAAATGACTCAGTACTAACAAGTATGAATTAAAGTAAAGGCTCCTAGCCAGTGTAAAAATACTCTTTAACCCAATTATAAGAGTGCTAGAAAAGGGAGAAGAAAAGGGGCAAGAATTCAAAACTATAATATTTTAAAAGATAATAACGTTGGCATCATAAACTTAAGACTTAATAAATATATTAGAAATTATTAAAATTCTACCTGCATTAATTCAAAAGGAATTTTAAACTTGTCTAATTTAAGATTATCCAAACATTTAGAAATAAGAATTACACAAATGACACCAGCAAAAGAACAATGTCAAAGTTCACACTTGCACTAATTATGTCACTAGAGGTAAACTATGTTCATCAAAATTACATTTCAACATTTCTGTCATAACAGAACACATCTTAACAATTGTGTCATGAAAGAACACATATAATTAGCTAAATATAAGGATGAAAACTTCTTACCCCATATTTACATTGGCGGGATGTTGCTCCATACTGGAAACGACATTGCTCATCAGCATCATACACCTGACCTGGGGCCACAGCTGGATAAAGAAAGTCACGCTTGGGAGGCTCATTATCAAGGCAAGTACCACGGCCTGAACTGTTCAACATAAAGGATCAAAGGAAATTAGGTACTCTATGGACTTGCAATCACAATTATGAAACCACGTGTGAATTCTCTGTTTTAATTACTTGATGCATGAAAAACAATACATTCTACCAATGAATGGCAAAACAGAATCTGAATAAGAGCTTCAAATATTTTGTTTCTCGCACCAAGACACAATAAAGCAAAGCATCTCAGACAACAATCTGAAAATGTCATGTTGGCCTTTAAAACATTAATTCAAACTAATTTCTGAAGGAATCAAAACAGAATTTCATATTCTCTAAGTTCTTGTTTGCTCTCACTAAAAATATAATTACATCTGGTAGTAGAATTAAAACATGAAATGTGAAACATTAAAAAAAAAATTGTGGTTGTAATCTTTAAAGACCTAATCTATATACCTCCACCTTGGGTAGAGAATTAGGTGCTATGGTAAGGTATGTCCATACATTCTTGAAATGTATCAGTAATAAATGGGCTGAATGACAGATAAGGCCAAGATCCAAAGTTCTCAAGTATATTAAAAGTGTTTAGTGTCTCAAAAATTTCATATTTCATCTAGGGTCATCAGAGTTGGAAAGAGAATGTTCTCTTTATAATTTCTGCTTTTCAAAGTATGCCGGCACTCAAACATAATATTTTAATTCAATGGAACAAATAACATAAAGATCGCCAAAAGCCAGACAGAATACCTTAAAGAGCTTTATACTTTGCTAAATATAATTGTTCATTTTTATTTAGTCAGTGTGCATAAAATAGGACAGATGCTTTTTTACTTTCATTTCACATGTGAGTAAGTTAGAATTTTTAAAGAATTCCTATGCCAACATTTAAAAATTTTTTCCAACATTCCTGTCAATTGTGCCAGCACTTGTGTTTTTTCCCCAAATCTTTTCCATCCACATTGCCAAAGGAAAATAATTTCACAAGTAGAAGTTCCTCAACTGTTATTTAGGATAGTATGAATTTTCATTTATAGATAAGTGAGAAAGAATCATGCATGTATATACTGAGTTTCAAATTCATTAAAAATTTTACATTCTTACAATTTAAAAGTTGACTTACTATATAAAAAATGTAAAGCACAGCAACAAATTAAAATCTTTTAAAAATCGAACCACACTATTCTTAAGGTGTTTGATTCAAAGACCCAAGTGATCCAAGTGACAGAATCATTTTTCTTTACATTTCTTCCTTTTCATTTATGTTCCTCTTAGTTGTTTAACTAGTAAAAATATTTAGATGGAATATTAAATGTAATATTAATATAGACTTATTTTACTATTAGCTATTACAATCATTTTAGTTGTCACTGCTAAAGGTATCTAACTAATAGAGAAAAACCCTTTTCATGCAGCTTTTCGATTTTCATGACAAAATACATTTTATTTCTTATTTATTGTTAGTATTTTAATTCACCAATTTCCTTCTAAAATATCAGTTTCACACTAGAGCTATAACATAAGTATAAATGCCTTTATGAAAGGAATTAAATATGTAATAAAATAACATGTCAAGTATATCTATAAATCCATAGAAAAGTTAAAAATGTGTACTGAAGTGTCTAAGTGAAAGATCATATAGGTGAAAAATATTTACCAATACTATGACAAAGAAAGGAGCTCTGGTAGCATAGTGCCTAAGATACTTGACTGCTAACCAGAAGGCTGGGAGTTCAAACCCAGCAGCCACTCCTCGGAAGGAAGATGGGGCAATCTACTTCCTGCCTCGGAAACCCAAGGAGGGGTTGCTATGAGTAGGTTCTGACTCGACAGCACACAACAACAATAATGACAAAGAAAGTGTAGGAAAAATTCATTTAAATGGCACCAGTTCAGAATCTACTAAAATTATCACACTTAATTATGTTTAGGATTATGTAACATTAACCTGAAAAATTAGGGGAAGAACTACCTGGCCTCCAAAGAACTACTTGGTCACCAAAGAAGAGTCTAAGTTTAGCTACTCTGAGGAATAAATTCTTTCCTGGTGGCAAACTGAGAACTGGCTTAGCCTAGGAGGAGGCAAGAATAATTACATCATATAAAGATCTTTAAGAAATGAACATGTATTTGGGAACATCACATCTACAAAGGCTTTTTGAATTTGTGTGTATTTGTGGATTTGTGTGTATATGCACAAATAACCAATGCATGCAAGTCAAGTGTCTTACTTACTATTATTGGCTCCAGGAAAGCAAGTATGGGGATGGATAGCTGCAAGGCTAAATGGAATTATTTCTACATTTTGGATAAAAATGTAATACATATTTTCTCCTAGTAATTGTAGCTGATAAATACAGTAAAATCTCAAAGTATTAGGAAGATCTAATAGTTTTCATATTTTAATTCTTAACTGAACAAAAGAAACAAATTTTATTTTATATATAATATCACTAATATTTGTCAGCTATCTTCCTGCATGAAGTAAGTAAAGTCTATAGATCACAATTAACTCTCAAAAAATGATTCTGGATATTTTCATACTGCTGAGACATCAATGGACAGTGTAAAGTAATACAGGTACAGGAGGCACAGGACATGGATGTATATTTAAACCTGGAAGTGATGATTTTTTCTTAAAGAAAATTCCAAAGTGCTCAACCCCAAACACAACTCCCATCTCCTCCCTAGAGTAAAATACTATTATGATTTTAATAATAATAATTTCTTTGCTTTTTTTAATAGTTTTACCTCCTTACTACTTATTTATCTGCCTGTTTGGGGACTCTATAAAAAGCAGTACTGTAGGTTTTCTTTTGTGGCTTTAATCTTTCTTTAATATTATGAATATGAGATTCAGCCATGTTGACATGTATAGCTGTAGCCTGTTCAATTTTATTGTTCTTTAACATTCCATTTAAGACTATGCCACAGGGTTCCTCAGAAAACTAAAAATATAACTACCATATGACCCAGAAATTATACTCCTGGCTATATACCCACAAAACTTGAAAGCAGACACTCAAAGAGAGACTTGTGTACAAGTATTCATTGCAGCAGTATTCACAATAGCCAAAAGGTTGAAACAACTAAATGCCCATCAACATATGAATGATTAAACAAAATGCGCACACACATACAATGGAATACTACTCAGTCAGTAGAAAAAATGAAATGTTGATATATACTACGATGTGGATGGAGCTTAAAGACATTATGCGGAGTGAAATAAATCAACCATAAAAGATAAATACAGTATATGGCATTATATAAAAAGATAATAACAGCAAATGTACAGAGACCAAAGTTTATTAGTGGTTACCAGGAGAGGGAGAGGGAAATGGGGTGGTAAATGGTGATGGAAAAATAGCATTGATGAAGGGTAGGGGCTTACACAGCAGATTATTGCAATTGCCTCAGTAAGTTGTATATCTATAAAGAAAGTTGAATAAGCAAAAGTTGTATGATATAACTCTCACTCACTGTCATTGAGTCAGATCTGACTCATAGCGACCCCTCCTTGGGTTTCCAAGGCAGTTATCACTATAGAAGTAGATTGCCCAATCATCTTTCCAAGGAGTGGCTGGTGGGTTTGCACCGCCAGCCTTCTGGTTAGCTGTCAAATGCCTTACACATTATGCCACCAGAGCTCCCATATTTATAACAGGGACAGGAAAAAAAAAAAAAAGCGTATCTGCTGAGGCTGCTTATCTACCAAACGCCTCATGGGATTTGGTTCCTTGGTTTAGAAGTTTAGGGTCACGGCTTCATGGGACATTCCAGGAAAGTGGCATGTGTTCAGTACTTCTGTTATACATCTTAGTTTGTTGAGCAATGGTGGGGGCCTTACAAGTTTGCAACCAGCCATCCAAGGCACAACAATTGGTCTCTTTTTGGCTGGAGCAACAGAAGAAAAAAGAGTCAGTAATAGGAGGAAGATAAGGAATATGTGGCTAATTGTCTCCACGAACAACTGCCTCCACTGCCATGAGACCAGAACTGGAGGGTGCCTGGCAACCATTATTGAGCATTTTCATCAATGATCCTATAGAAGTTTCCGGATCAAAAGAGGAAAACTGAAGAACAGAATTTCAAATTCTCGTGGACTCCAGACTTTCTGGAACCATAGTCCCTAAAGTTTTCTTAAAACCAAAAAATGGTTTAGCTTAACTGGTAAAAAATGTTTACCTTGAGCCTTATGCTCTTTTAAGAACCATTTGCATAGGGTCAAATGGACAACAGTAACTCAAAAGATTAGATAGCAACCTTAGAGGATAGAGAATTTATGTAAATGGGGGAGGAATGACTCAGAAAAGGAGGATGAGAATGGTGGCACAACTCAAAGAATGCAATCATGTCATAGAATTGTACTTGCAGAAACAGTTGAATTAGTGTATGTTTTGCTGTGCATCTTTCCAACAAAAACAAAATAAAGTAAGTTTTAAAAAGGTTATGACACAAATAAGGAGCTCTGGTAGTGTAGTGCCTAAGGCATTTGACTGCTAACCAGAAGGCTGAAGGTTCAAACCCACCAGCCACTCCTCGGAAGGAAGATAGGGCAACCTACTTCTGTAGTGATACTGCCTTGGAAACCAAAGGAGGGGTCGTTGTGAGTCTGGTCCGACTCAACGGCACATAACAACAACAATATACGCCACAGATATTTATTATTCTGTTAATGAATATTTGAATTCTCTCCAATTTCTGTCACTTTCAAATTATTCTGAAATTAACATTTTTGTACATGTCATAGTGCAAATGTGTAAGTGCTTTTCCTTCCTTTAAAAATTAGATGAGTCTTCTTCTTGTAAATTGTAACTTGCATTTTGAGAAAATAAAATCATGGAAATTTCTTGTTTTATCAGGGGTTCTAACTAATGGAGATACAACCATATGATTCTCAGTATGCTGGGCTTAGTGTTATTTCTGCTATCAATTTTCCCATCAAATAATAGTTTTAGACATAAATGCTCCATGTCTTGGCATCATATGCAAATTTTTTCCTCTCAGAAAATACAGACAGCACTCATTAATAAACAAAATGAAGAAGACTGTTGATAGTTTTCACCAATGAGATGTTATTACACCTGCTGTTGTTAACCATAGATATACTTGTCTAGAGTGAAACAATTTATATAAAAAGTAGAACTATGATTATTTCTCTAACCTGCTGCTGTTGAGTAGATTCCAACTCATAGTGATCCTACAGGACAGAGTAGAACTTCCCATAGGGTTTTAAATGCTGTGACCTTTACAGAAGTAGACTGCCACATCTTCCTCCCACAGAACAGCTGTTGGGTTCAAACTGCTCGCCTTTTGGTTAGCAGTTGAGCGCTTTAGCCACTGTGCAACCAGAGCTCCTTGACTATTATTTCCCTAGCATCATGTATTTCATGACTAAAAACCCAACCCTAGTTAACAACTATAGCAATATAGATATATTACAGTATTCATAGACTTTATTTTTGCTTATGCTCTCAGGACCAAAAGCAAAGAATATATTAGTTGAAGAATATGCTTTTGCCTTGATCATGATATTGTTAGTAGATCAAAGTATATTCACATTTCCCAAATCTCTCCAGAATTATGTGAAAGTCATATTTTATGTATTCTACTTCTAATTTACAGAGATATTATTTACATAGTCCAAAAATTAGACTTGAAAATAGGAACATGAGCCAAAATTCAGTCTTCAAGTAAAATTTACAGATCCTTATGTAAATATGCAATCCTGGCTCTCTTTCCAGAACACATGAGGACATACTTAATTGTGATATTAAATTTATATTCACTAAGACAACTATACTTTAAAGTATAGACTTTCAATCTATAACATAAAATTCAATTTCTCTAAATAATCCTATTCATATCTTAACAGTCTCTTAACAACAAAAAGTTAACATTAATGCCATCTTCTCTTTTTTTCCTTTGAAGTTGTCCTGATATACCTAATTAAGCAAAAAGGAATCAGACTGGTACCATCAAGTATTTTACCTGCTATGTTCTAATAAAGTGCCTTATCAATCGTCATGAAACTAACAACGCATTTACCTTTTAAAATGAATTATTCTAAGTCAGACCTATCTCTCTTGCCCTCTGTATAATTGAGAGGCTGGAATATAATGGAACTTGAAGGTTCCAGAATACAAATACTGTACTAACAGTGCATTATTCAGTTGCCTTTTTTATTTCCATATATAATTATGACTTGTCAAAGATATTTATGGTTAGAGTGAGGTCCCCATGACATGTCAGATAAGTGGAAGGAAAAGAAACCTTTTTTGTCATGCTTGTTTCTTTGGGTTCCATTTAAAAAAAAAAAAAAAGGTCCCATCAATACTAATCATTTTCCATGTTGTGGATTGGTATTGGTTTTGAAAGTAATTGCTAGAGATGAAATGTGTCTTGGAAGTAAATACCTTGCTCACCTTATTTCTCTTCTCTTGTAGTTCTACTCTCACCTATCTTCCTAGTTCACCTTTGACCATAAAGATGCCTTTCTTAATGTTTTTAGTTTCCATGCTTTCTGTGAAAATGGCTAGTCTGTATTTAATTTGGAACTATAGGAAATTTTGTTATGGATCGCTGACAGTTCAAACAATTTAACAGACTTTAATTTAAGTAGAGCAAAAGTTGATTCACAGAGCCCCCAGAACTGTTGAAAACTATATGAAATTACTCTGTACTGCCTCTAAGTGGTGGAAAATGTATGAGAAACTGGTTTGATTTAGTTCTGGCTGCCTTCCACTGCCCGGTACATCAGCCCATAGTCATCACTGAGTGTGAGCCGTAATACCAGGTTCATTTTTTCTATTTGCTGGATAAATAAATAAATAAATAAGTCCCGCAGGCAGATAGGAAGAACACTACCTGCAAAGCCGTCGTCGGAAAACATCAGAAGCTGGCATAACACGTCCATTTTAACGGAAATAGGTTCTTTATTATTTAATCAGGACGGCTTCTGGGCGATTCATGAACCACTTATTGAATCACCGAGTTTAAGAAATCTGAAAAAAAATATTGGGAGTTGGTAAACACCACCTCCTGAGTGATTAATAGCACCTACTGTTTCAGAATGACATGAGAGACGTTTCATTCTATTGGCATTTAAAGGCCATGGAATCATTTTCAGTTGAACATACTGGATAGTGAATCTCTGTCAATCATAGAATGCTCATTGTTAAAATCCACCATCATCTTTGGCCTACATAGTCACTAAGTAGAGAAAGGTATGCATTTTGTTGGCTGAGCTGCAGTTCCTAAACAATTCATCTTTCAAGATTTTTCTTAAGAAGAGAAACTAAAATAAAATGTTACGAGCTTTTTTGAGCCAACTCTAAAACATAAATGTAACCTCAGTCTCTGATCAAAATATCACTGGATTTTTAATAATATCAGGCATAGCTGTTAAAGCAATTAAGTCCACTGCATTAATAAAAAGAGACAAAGAAACTCAAGAAAGTTACTATTATGTCTTTGTGCTCCAGTGAAATGACCTATTTTAAAGGGTCTTGTGTTTAAAATATCTTTATTGCTGGGTCAGATTATAATCAAAGTTGTTTAGTTTATTATTAAAGAAGAGGGGAAGCAGTTTTCCCCAAGTCTCCACCCATTGTCTTTCAATCTACCTTTTACTAATACTTTTAACTTTGTGAGCATTCCTACAAAGATGCATAACAGAAATATTTTTATATAATACAAGATAAATAAGTTCATTAGAACCCCGTCAACACTAATCATGATTATACTTACAAAATGCAAAGAGCAAGGTTTAAATAATGCTGTTTGTATTAATTCTTTTAGTTAACTCAATGGAACACATTATTGTGACTAGTAATAATTTTATATCTGTAACAAAAACAACGGTGATTTCTCAATTGTATTTTCCCAGCAATTTAGGGATTCCCATTTGGAGTGTTTTAATAGACTAATATGGTTTCAACTAGGAAGAGTCTGGCAGAACATCAAAATTGGTCTTTGAATTTAGTTTACAGAGAAGGTCCTAGAAAATGGGCTATACAATAGCATATGGGACAGGAACAGGAAAGAGGAGAAAAGAAAATGATGCTTAAAAAAAATACAAGAGGGGAGACTACAAAAATGCACTGGCATCTTGAGCATGTTATACAGTTTATTTTCTTGTGATAGACACTAATATTCCATTATAAAAATGCAAGCCAAGTCAGGGAGAAATTCCAGATCTGGCTTGATTTTTGGAGAAGGAAGATCTTCAACAATGTTTAAAATTTAGGTAACATGAATCTCATTAAAACCATCTTGGAAAATGATATTGCTAGTGCTTTTGTAAGATACTACCAAAAGATGTAAAAAAAAATTCTCTGCAGCCTGTCTTTGTAGTTTTTCACTCAATTTTGGCACTAAAACCAAACCAAACTCACTACTATCCGAGTTGGATCCGACTCATAGTGACCCCTCCTGGTTTCCGAGGCAGTATCACTACGGAAGTAGATTGCCCAAACTTCCTTCTGAGGAGTGGCTGGTGGGTTTGAACCACCAGCCTTCTGGTTAGCAATCAAACGCCTTAGGCATTACACCACCAGAACTCCAATTTTGGCACTAGGCAAGTACAATGTCATAATTATCTATTACTAAGATTAAACATTGCTAGGTTATAGTATGGTTATTCAGATAAATCACCTTATGAAGTGAATTTCTAGTTCCTTCAATTTTATTATTACATAAATTAATTCATAAGAGCCCATTTAAATATTTACCTTTTGATTTTGGATTGAATAAAAACAGTGTGCTGTTGTTGTTGTTGTTGTTGTTAGGTGCCATTGAGTTGGACCCGACTCACAGTGACCCCTCCTTTGGTGTCCGGGAAGTATCACTATGGAAGTAGATTGCCCAACTTTCCTTCCAAGGAGTGGAAAACAGTGTGCTATGTTCTTTAAATTTAATCTCGTTTGGGGCTCTTTTTTAAAAAAACATGCAATTATAAGTCTTCACAATATATAATCTGCCTATTAGTATATTCAAGGCGCTCTGGGGGTATAGTGGATAAGGCATTTGGCTGCTAACCAGAAGGTCCACAGTTCAAACCCACCAGCTGCTCCAGGGAAGGAAGATGGGGTGATCTACTTCCATAAAGATTTACAGTCTAAGAAACCAAATGGGGGTTGCTATGAGTCAGAATCAACTCTATGGCAGTGATTTGCTTTTTGGTTTTATTAGTATATATGAAGTAACATTTTAATGAATAATGTTATCATATATAACATACCTAATTTAAAATAATTTTACAATATAATAATGCTATTGTAAACTTTGAACAAAGCCAATTTTTAAAACAAATTTTCATGGATCACCTGTGTTTTATGTATGCCTCAGTTTTTCAGAGTACTTAATCTCTTCTCCCAAGGGAAAAAAGGCACAAAATAGTTGAAGGTAATGATCGAGCAATAAAACACTGAAATCTAGAAGACATTACTTAAAATAATATTTATCATTTAGTGAATGATTACTAAGTGTTTTATATACATTATAGCATTATACATAGTTAAATACGTAGCAACCTTATGAGGAAGGTATTATTACCTAAACTCATTTATTAGGTGAGGACACACCCAAGGTCACACAGCTAGAAATCATACCCAAGTCTTATCAGTTTCCAAAGCCCAATCCTGAAGTTCTATGTAGGTGAGACGTAGAAGAGCAACTGCTTTCTTGAACATAGCTATACCTAAGCTAACTATACGTCTTCACATTTAATTAACCAGACTCTTGGAACATGCATTAAAGGACCAGTAAAGAAACTCCTAAACTGTAGGAGTTAAGTTAAAGATACTTAACATATTTACATTTTTTCAAAGTGAGCATTTCCTGGGTATTTGGGTTTTTGTTGATGTGTCGTTTGTTATCAATGGAGACTTTGTTACTCCTATAAAACTCAGTTTTTCATGAACAATATAAAATATATAATGCTGAATTAAAGTTTGGCTATGGTCTACTAAATTATGGAAATCAAAATTCTTTCTGGCATTTCCTCCCATTTATTGAAAAACTCTAACACAGACTCATCAACCCCACTGATATCCTTACTCTACTTCCTCTAGTCTGTTCAGTAAATTCTGGTTAAGTATGAAAGGAAAAATTTGCCACAATGATTTTCTTAAAAGTATTATGGGAATGGCCTGAAGTATCACTGGGCCCTACCAAAGTTACTCATTATGCAAGGTTTGAAGCACTACATATTAGGCTTCTACCAATGGCTTACTTCTGGAGTAATTCATCATCACTCTCCAGAGATTACTTACTCTAGAAAGCTGGTGATATAGTCTCGACTGCAGGCAGACCAGGAAAAAGGATTGGTATTTGCAGTAATGTGAGCTGCCATAAGTTTTGCTGCTTCATGACCTTTCGTCCCACAAGAATTTCCAATTCCATCATGGTTCATACCAAAACTGTTTTAACGAGGAAGAAACATAAACATAAAAGAAAGAAATAAGAAAAATAAAACAAACAAACTCCCAATATAATCTTCATTTCCTTCCACTTATCCGTTATTTCCTTATTTGACTATATATTAGCCTTATCAACATATCAAGATAGACCAGATCCTCAGGAAATATAGGATTAAAGAGAAAGAAACTAAGGAATAATTTAATAATACAACATATTTCTAAAGCTCTTTAAATCTATCATATACTTTTGCATGTTATCTCACATGATACTAATAATGTCTCCTTGAGCAGAAAGGCAATATATCATGATAGTCACTTTATAAATGAGAAAACTGAGATGTAGTAAAGGAAAATGACCTATTAGAAGTCATGTGGTTAGTAAGTATTGAAATTGTTAGTGGAACCTATCTTTAACATGCCAGTGTTTATCCTACCTCACTGTACTGAATCCAAAGGGAATTGTAAAACCATGATTATGATCCACTGATTTTTTAGGGTACAGGACAAACAGAAGTCTTTTTCCTTATTCATACAGATAAAGCAGAATTAATTACATATGTTATTTATGTGTGTGTGTGTGTTTTGAAAACGCATTTTTGAAAAATCTTGATCCAATGAAAGATTATGAATATATAGATAGCTTCTCTTTGCCATGGCCTCCCTTCATTTTACATTTTCTTTGTCATTTTTGCCTGTGTCCTGTCCGTGCTCAGTATTACTAATGTGATCCAAACACACATTTCTGTGACAAATCATAACTTTTTTTCTGAAAAAGATATAACCTATGCATATGAATAAATTTTGACCTTCCTTCATAAGTAGCCAGAAGTTGACATTGACTATTACTAAAGAACAAAGTTTTGTCTCCATTGTGACATTCTAATAAATGTACCACCATGTGTGTTCAAGAAAATAAGTAATGTGTGTGAATGACGTATAAGATAGATGGATATAGCTGCTGGAGAAAAATGTGAACAGGTAGTTGAGAACAGATAATTATAGATAATAAATGAACATAAGTATTAATATTTGTGTTCTTGGCAGTATGTAGAGAACATTAAAATAAAGACATTGATTAAGAGCAACCAAAGAGTTTTGAGTAACCCAGAGGGAGCGAGTAGATGGACCTGTGGGCTCTGGACCATGGTTGCAGGGACATCAAGCTCAATTGTCATTAACATACTACACAAAAACATTGCTCTACATCCTACTTTGGTGAGTAGTTACTAGGATCTTAACAGCTTGCAAGCAGCCATCTAGATGCAACGATGGGTCTCTCCTCATCCAGAACAAAGAAGAATGAAGAAAACCAAAGATGCATGAAAACAATTAAGTCCCAGGGATTGGTAGACCATGTGGTCTTCAGCCTACATGACCATGAGACCAGAAGAACTAAATGGTGCCTAGCTACCACTGTTAACCATTCAGAGGAGGACTGGTGCAGGAAATACTGGATAGGGTGGGAGAACAATGTGGAACAAAACTCAAAATCACAAAAAAAAAAAGAGAGAAGTCTTGCTGTTCTGATAGAGCCTAGTGAGACTCCTGAGACTATGGCCCCTGCCTGCCTTTCAGGTCTGGAATTGAACTTACTTCTGCGGCTTCCAGCCAAATAACAGACAGGCATATGGGCTGAACATTTATATCAGGTAGATATACTTGGATACTACTTGGAGTGATCAATCACGGGAGAACAGAAGGGCAATGTTCGCACAGGGAGAAAGCTCAGGGGGTCAGGAGTGCATAGGAGTGAAGGACACAGGAAAGAGTTAACTATGGGGATAAAGTGAGAGGAGAGCTACATTGTGGGGATTTGCAGTCAGCGTCATGGGACAAAATGTGTATGATCTGTGGTATGGAAAATAAATTTGCTCTGTAAGCTTTCACCCAAATCCAAATAAAAATTTAGAAAAAAAAAATTTTGAGTAAGAGGATATGGAATTAGCCCACATTTTAGACAAGTCAGTATAGTAATTCTACAGTAGAAACATTAGAATGGGAAGAGAATAGGTTCAGGGAGAATAGTTAGAAAAGCATTACCAATTGAGAAACGATGTTAGTATAAAGTAGGGTAGTGGGGATGGAGAGATGGGATATATAAGAAGCAGAATAGATTGGCCTTCATAACTATACAATATAAAACAGCTAGAATGAAGACATATAATACGTGTCACATGCGGAGGCAGGAAGGAGCTAGTAATTCAATTGGATGGACCAACATGAACAAAGTAAGAGAAATATTTCAGGTATGTTGTTGTTTGTTGTTATATGCTGTTGAGTCGGACCCGACTCATAGCGACCCCTCCTTGGGTTTCCGAGGCAGTATCACTACGGAAGTAGATTGCCCCATCTTCCTTCCAAGGAGTATATAGAACCCTAAATCAAAACACCAAGTAATCATCCAAGAACATCAATATTTAGTATAATAATGTGACACCAATACACTGGCATCAACCTCCTTGAAATGGTCTTCTAGGGACACGATGGTGGAGTTTTAAATTTGATAAGTTAAACATAAATTCTGTCAAAAAAATCACTATAGATTTACACAAGGAATTCATGTAAATTTATAATTCAATAAATGTATTATTCCATATTTTTCTCAAGTTTTAAGACTACTGTGTTAATATAGTCTCTTCAAGTGATAAAGCTTTAAAATATTTATTTTTAGCAGCAGACTTACACATAACACTGAGTCATGTTAAGTCTTTCAAAAGGTGAGCTTCTCATTTTGAAATAATATTCCTCACATCTTACAAAAGGCCTATATTCAACCATTCATAATATTACAACAATAATAATAATCAATCAAGAAGAAAATTATTATTTTCTTAATAGTCACAGGAAAGCTCTAGGGGCGTAGTGCCTAAGGCATTTGACCACTAACCAGAAAGCTGGTGGTTCAAACCCAGCCACTGCTCGGAAGGAAGATGGGGCAATCTACTTCGGTAGAGCTACCGCCTCAAAAACCCAAGGAGGGGTCGCTATGAGTCGAATCTGACTTTATGGCAGTGAGTTTTATTTATTTTTTTAAGTTTACATATATTTTTGTATAGAGATACATATAATTATCAAAATAGTTTTAAGCATAAAATATATTTTTAATGTACTTTCAAAGCCTGACTATCACTGCCAACCACTCAAAAAGGGATAAAAATCGAGACCCTGAATAGAGTGGGAGAAAAATATGGAACAAAATTGAAAAAAAAACATAAAGACCAAGAATACTGGTTGGATGGAGATTTGTGAAACCCCTGAAACTGTGGCCCTTAGTCACCCTTCTGGCCTGAAATTGGACTCACTCTGGTGGCTAACTTTTAGCCAAAGAATAGAGAGGGCTATAACTACATCAGGCAGATGCAGTCCTTAGAACAATTAATCATGGAAGATCAGAAGGGCAGCATTTGCACAGGGAGAAAGCTAGCAAGGTAGGAATGCATAGGCAGGAAAGATACAGGGAAAGAGTAACTACATGGAGGAAGTGGGAGAAGAGCTGTTACATTGTGGGGATTGTAATCAGTGTCACAAAACAAAATGTGTATGAACTGTTGAATGTAAAACAAATCTGTTTTGCAAAATTTCACCCAAATCACAAATCACAATAAAAAGTATATTAATACACACACACACACATAAGTATATACATATATATGTATATATGCAAATGTACTACTGTCAAGTCAGATCTGACTCATAGTGACCCCTCCTTGGTTTCCAAAATGGTATTACTATAGCAGTAGATTGCCCAACCTTCCTTCCAAGGAGTGGCTGGTGGGTTTGAACCTCCAGCCTTCTGGTTAGCAGTCAAATGCCTTAGGCACTACACGACCAGAGCTCCTATACATATATATATTAGTATAAATATGTATTAAGATAAAACCCTGGGAGGGAAAGGGGATGTGGGCATGATGTAAATTTTGACTATAAAAGAAGAAGTTATTAATGTATCTCTGTAAATACATAGTGCTATTTATGAAATTGCTATGGCATTTAGATTCAATTGGATATAATTAAAGGAAGGATATACAATTTTTCTTTTTAAATGCCAGTATATGCAAGGCTTAAGAAATTCTATCCTTTGCAAATATTTGTTGTAGATGCCAACTGAAAAACACACGATAGGGCACAGAGATTTAAAAAATTCTTCCAGAAGTATATTTGAAAAAAAGATTTGAAACTAATGAATTAAAATATCTGAAGGAGAAAATCTTGGGTTCTATTTCTACTATATTTATAGTTTAGGTGTCAGATGCAAATTATCAACTTAAAACGATTTGGTTTAGGTCATCTTAGAGAATGCTTACTTTTGTAGCATTTTCAAACATAAGAATTTCTAGAAATGACTCAAATAATATGAAATAGTTCACCATTAGAAGTACAAAGTGAAATGGGAGTTTAGAATTGTCTCTAATAGGTTGATCAAACTGGAGTACAAAAAAATTCTGTTTTTAAAGATAGTTTCTTTTCCCTCCTGAAGAAACTATCAACAAATAGTTTGGGAAAAGAATCAAAGCTCATCAGTAAAAAGAGGCCAGAAAACAGATTCCAATTAAATCTATCACAGTGGCAAAATTCTCCCCCACCTCCCACCAGAGAAGCTGTGGTCAACATAAAATTTGAAACATTTAAAGTGGAAACAAATCTATTTAAGCAATGTAGACAATTAAGTGTGTTGCTGTGAGTGATAGTGCCCGTGGTAAAACATGTCTCCTGATATCCTACACAATAAATTTCCATCCAACTATGTACTATTTTTACAACTACGCAGTCACAATTAGGACCGGTGAGAGCCATTAGCTCTTGGATTTTTTGATGCTGCTGAACAAGAGGAATATGACAGATTACAACTGCTGAGTTATCCACAGACAGATGTATTTCTAGTCTGTTTTTCAGTGGTCTCCCCATCCTTGTTTGAAAATTGAAAGAAAAGTGGGTACCTGAGATAACGCATCACCGTCCGAAAACTCCTTTCTTGATGGTGGGACTCCAATTAATCTCAAAGATAAACTCTCTACTACTGAAAAACTTGCCAAGAGCAAACAGCAGCCTATCACTCTGGAGACTGCCAAAAACCTGGCCAGGGACCGGAAGTCTGTCAAATATGTGGAGTGCTCAGCACTCACACAGAAAGGCCTAAAGAATGTATTTGACAAAGCAATATTGGCTGCCCTATAGCCTTGGAAACCCAAGGAGCAGTTGCTATGAGTTGGAACTGACTCCACGGCAGTGAGTTTGGTTTGCTTTGCAATCTTTAAGAAAGCAGGTTGCCTCATCTTTCTCCTGTAGGGCAGCTGGTGGGTTTGAACCACCAACCTTTTGGTGAGCAGCTGAATGCTTTATCCACTGCACCACCAGAGCTCCTCATCATACTACAAGTATGTTTAAATCAAACTAAAGATTAAAAATAGAAATTCATTTTGGCAATAATGACAAACGCCCTGCACCTACTCACACACACTCATGTAAGACAGGCCCATAGGTCTGGCCTTGGCCTCCCTTCCCTGACAGAATTAGTCAATTGTGAGTAATTGTGTATTGTCAGAAAGTGATCAGTACATTTTTATTTTATTATTTTCCAAAATTTCTCTTTGTTGTAGTTTGTTTAGGGGCAACGCATGTTTATTGATGGCTATGTCATAGACTGATTTGTATTGCTGAAGCTGCTCCCTGGATCCACTCTGGAGAGTAATCTAGGACATTTTAGTGTTGTTTTTCCTTTTTCTTTTTTTTGTGGGAAGTGTGTGGCAAGTTCGTTTAATTTAGTCTTGTTTTTGTTTTTCAGTCATTAACCAGTGGACAGCTCTTGAGGGAGGAAGATGGATTGATTTCACATTCCACTTCCTTGATCGGGTTTAGAAAACCTGTTCCCCACCTGGTGCTCTTAGGACGGAGTAGAGTGAATACTTCATTTAATAACAAACTCCTTTTCGAAAGTTCCCTTTCTCTCTACCCTTGAGTACATCCAGTATTTGATGAAACTCATGAAAGTGGGTGGACCCTGTTTTTCACTATATATATATATGCCTGTGACTTTCAAGGAAATTTGTCATATACTGATTTTTTGGAAGCTGATTTCTAATTCCTGTTACTGATCAATGTAAAAAAGCATTGCAACTTTTGAAATACACCAAATGAATTGAGTTCATAATTAAAAACAAAGCAAAAAAATTTCCCTATCAGTCACTGTTTAATATGCTTAGCTTAGATATGCAGCTTAATAGTGTATGATATGGTATTGCTAGAACACAGCTGAAGACCTGGTATACACCAGGTATATACTATACAGAGGAAATAAGAGAAGCAGTGTTCGCAGACAGATGTCCATGGAATGAGTCACATCCCCTTTCAAGTGATGGGATGGAGGCCTGTTTCATTAAGAACATTTAATAACTAGGCCCAGTCAGGGGAATCCCCTTATTTCTGTTTTACATATGAGGAACCCTAGAGCAGCCAGCTGAGGCTCTCTAGTTTAATAAAAATCATGGAAAGAGTCTTCAGAAGACTCTTCCTAAGTGTTAATAGAGATTTTACAAGCTTATTTTGGTTGCAGTTTCCAATTTTAAAAATGTTTAGTCAATCTTTCCACCTTCTCAAAATCCTAATTCTTATAGATTCATTAGTGTTGAACCAAAGCTTTCTCACGTCTCAATTCTTTGCATATGTATTCTTTTCAAATGTATCAAACAGACAAATTTTAAAAAAAGAAAAGAAAGCAAGTTAGCTAGAACTAAACCTTGGCAGTGGTGTAATAAAATAGGGCACTGACTGGGTAGCAGTTGTGGTGTAGTCCATAGAGCCATTCTTGAGAGCAGCTCAGCAGTCCTTAGTCAGATGAAATAGGCAGATACAATATGACCCATCAGTCCTATTCTTGGATATATGACCCAGAAATACTCTCAAAGGGAACATGTATGAGGATGTTCATGATATAATTATTTATAATAGCAAAGACCTGACAGCAGTCTAGGTGTGTATCTCTGGGGAAATGTTTAAGTAAATTTTGGCAGATGCATATTGTAGAATACTAAGCAGAAGTTAGAAGCAACAAACAGTGAGATTTCACATCAGCAGATCATGGAGTAATGCCCAGCAAGAATTTTACACCCACACAAAATGGGTGTAAAAATCATTTTGAAAAAGACATCAAGGTACAGAGTTCTCATGAGCCATTCTTAAGAAATGTTATCTTTGTTTAAATAATGTAAAAGTTCTGAATGGTTTTTTGACACTATTTGAGTTTCACAGGAGATAATGTGTACAACACATGGGGAATTAGACCAGCCCAATTAACTCTATCATCACATCATGCTTACTAGTGAGATTTTACTGTTTGCCCTTTTTTTCAGTCTTTTACATATATATGGTATTTTACATCATATATACCTAAGGGGGAAAAAAAAACATAGTTACATTTTAAAGAATAGTTATAAAACTCACATCCATGTCACATCCACCAAAGTTTAGAAATAGAACATTTTCTGAATAAAAGCCTCATTATCATACTTCACTTCCTTGTGATTCTCAGTGGTTTCCTGAAGAAAACCACCGTGCTGATTTACGGAGTAATTATTTCCAATGTAACCATAAACAATGTTCACTCTGCCTAGTTTTGAAGTGTATAGGAGTGGTATCACACTATATATACTCATTTATAACTTGCTTCTTTCATTTCACTATTTGTTAAATTTGTCATTTAACAGTTTGTAAATCACTCATTATCAGTGCTGTACAGGATTCAATTGTAAATACACCATTTAATTCTACATTGTACGTCATGACAATGATTCAGGAGGCTTCTCATTATGCAGCTATTATGGACATGCTGCTTTGAGCATTCTTGAACACATCTCCTGATAGATAGATGTGAGACTATCTCTAGAACAGTGTTCCTTAAATTTTGGTTTCAGGGCCAAAATGAGGTTGTGCTTGGTATTCATCATATTACAAATTAAAATTAAGAAATTTTAAACATATTTATTATTTTTTAAAATAATATGAACCCAATTTATGCTAAAATCAATAACAATATTAGCATTTTTTCAAAACAAAATAGTATCAGTGAAAAGAGTAGCATTGTTTCATTTCATTTTTGAAAATCTTTTTAATTTTTGGCTTACTAGGCAGAAGATAGAAGGATTCTCACATAGGTAGTCCCTGGGTTTCTACTGAGATTCATTCTCAAGCATGTTTTGAAGTGGAATTTGTAGGTATATCAGAACAGGTGCACATATAAATATATACACATAAAGGTGAATTTACCCTTACTTTGGTGCAAGAAAAGGCTCAAAGCCTTTTCAATGATGTAAAAGGTACACATGCAGCAAGTGAAGGTGACTGTAATGAAGAATTTGTTGTGAGTAGGGGTTCATTCAATACTTCAAAGTAAGGGAAAACTTATGTAACATTAAAGGGCAAGTACACAAAGGAAGACACTGGGAGGAACACAAAAATTAAAGGCGACAAAGGCAAATACTTACATCCACAATCTTGTAATAACAATAATATGAGTGGATGCATAGATAAGACAAACAAACTGAATAGGTGTGGGAAGCTGAGTATGGTATGGGACTACATTCAGGAATATATATAAGTTTGACAGAAGCTATTTCTACAGAGGGAGCTCTGATGGCGCAGTGCCTAAGGCATTTGACTGCTAACCAGAAGGCTGGAGTTCAAGCTCACCAACCATTCCTTGGAAGGAACTTTGAGCAATCTACTTCCATAGTGATACTGCCTTGGAAACTCAGGAAGGGGTCGCTATGAGTCGGATCCAACTCAATGGCAGTGAGTTTTTTTTGGGGGGGGGGGTTTGATTTCTACATATGTATTTATATGTGCTGCAAATACATCCATGAATATAGTAGAGCATGCAAAAGGCAAAATTATGTAAACTTCTTAACCATAACCAAACACCTTGAGGGAATGAGTTGCTGGGCCCAGGGATTCAAAACCATAGTCTCAGAAGAAATCAAGGTCAATTGGCATAAGACAGCCCACAAAGACAACGTTCTATATCTTACTTTGGTAGTAGCAACTATAGTCTTAAAAGCTTGCTAAAGTCCATCTAGGGTGCAACTAAGGGTCTCTTCCTATACAGAGCAAAGAAGAGTAAAGAAAATCAAAGATGCATAGAAACCATTAGTCTAAGGGATTAATGAACAACATTAATGAACCTCAGCCTCCATGACCTTGAGACCAGAAGAACTAGATGGTGCCTGGGTACCTAACTCCAACCACTCCGAAAGGGGTCACAAGAGAAGATCCTGGATAGAGTGGGAGGAAAATGTGGAACAAAACTCAAAATCATAAAAAAGACTAGGTTTACTGGTGTTATAGAACCCTGAGACTATGGGTCTTAGTCACCCTTCAAGCCTGGAGCTTAACTCACAGCCCCACCATTCCTCCCCAGTACTCCCCAGCTTAGCTTTCAGCAAACAACAGAGAGGTCCATAAGGTGAGCAATAACACCAAGGAGGTCTGCAGTCATTAGAATAATCAACCACAGGAGATTAAAAGGGCAGGGATAAATCTCAGAAGGCAAGAAGGAATGGGAAAGAAGGACAAATGGAAAAGGTAAACACAGGAAGGGAGTGGGAAGAGTGCTGTTACATTGTGGAGATTGCAATCAATGCCATGAATTAAAATGTGTATGAAATATTTAAAGGAAAACAATTATCTCTATAAATCTCACCCAAACCACAATAAAAAATAAAAATAAATAAATAAAGGGCAGGTATAACTTGTCAGATGTTCATAATCCAGGGACTGTATCTCCTGTAGTCAGTCTTTTGTGGCATTTTGCTTTGGTTGAAATACATGATGATAATCTGGCCTCAAACTGGTAAGTAGTTAGTAAATGGAAGAGAAGTTTCATAACCCTTTCAGATAATTTTAGATATTCTTTTTTGATACTACATTAAAAGTGGACAACTGGTAGATTCTTAAGGTTAGTTGCAATGTAGATTCTGAAACCAGTATCAAAGAGAAACTTCAACATTTCACCATTAAGTAGATAGTTGCTGAACTTATCAGATTTTTTCTTTCCAGATTACTAAGAAGTTTTATTTTTCCTTCTATAAATAGATATTTAATATTTTCAAATGTTTTTTTCTGAATCTGTTGGGTTAAATGTTGAATATGACTTTTCTCTTTTAATCTGTTAATAGGATGCTAAAACCAAACCCAATTCGTTGCAGTTGAGTTGATTCCAGCTCATAGTGACACTACAGAAGCACTGAGGTTCTGTAGGTAGTAATCTTTATGGAAGCAGACTGCCATATCTTTCTACCATGGAGTGACTGGTGGGTTCAAATTGCCAACCTTTTGGTTAGCAAATGAGCACTGAACTACTGTGCCACAAAGGCTCCTTGTTAATAGGACAGACAGTATAAACTGATTGATATAGTAACGTTTTGATATTTTGGTTATCTTTTCATTATGTAATCCAATTAGACATGAAATATGAAGATCTAAATATAATACCTTATGTGTTTTGTGTTTTTTTCCAATGCAGTTTGTCCAAATGAATGACAAGTTCATTGTGAAAACATGCAGGAGAAGCAAAAGAAATTTTAAAGTATTTCATCACAACCAGTTTGATAATGTCATAGTTTACCTTAGCTATACAATTAAAAAGTAAAATGGAAAAAAATATTTATCTTTAAGTCTACTTAAGATAATCTAAATTGTTACATAAGGGTAAGTTTGTTCAAATAAGTTCTTATTATATTTATATTTAACAATTTCCATTTTTTATTATTATGAATTTTTCTTTTTTCAAATTAAAATTCATTAAAGACAATTAAAATATTGTGAGATACACTTTTTATCAACTGTACTGTTCAATATGCCTGCTTACGCAATTGAAAATATAGTTCTAAAACTTATTGCAGAATTTGATGTTATAAAATTATGATTAAAATTCTGAATGTTTAAAAATCTTCACTTTGTGTTGACTAAACATTGGTATTGTTTGTTGTCTTATTTTGCTTCAGATGTTAATTTCACTATATGTTTACATAGCAAATGTTTTATCAAAAGGGTATTATTTATTTAATAATACATTTCAAGTCTATATGCTATTGCTCCAAAATAACTTTATACTAGAATCCATTTCTAGTAGTTATTCCACTGAGTAGACTGTATGTTTTATTAACATTTTATTCTCTGCATATAATCAGAGTTTAATAATTGGCAATGAAGGCTTAGTAAAGTGGACTAAAAACGAAAAGCTGAGGTTTAATTTGGATAGATTGAGGAGACTAACAAGGTTAAAATGCAGATCTAATAAACATTCTCTTGCAAAGCAGAGGATACTCAGTATTATGAACTTCTTTTTTGTCATTTTTTCCAGCAACTACCATAATTGGAATCACAGAATTCACACAAACAGGTAGGTTCAATTCTGCTCCTGGGTTTTGAGATCAATTTTTTTTTTTTTTTTAAATTAGAAAGAATTTAAAGAGACAGAGGTGAATAACTTTGTTGAGCAGTGTTTGAGTGTGGCAAAATGTTAGCTGAGTACTGTTCTAGTTTTTGAGGTAGTCCTAGAAGTTGGGCTCTGATCCTATCGTGAAAATGACACTATCTTATATTTCAGTCTTAGTAATTGAATTCCATTTTTATTTCACCTGCTCCTGAGAACCTGAGACCCCGGCCAGTAAAGGCATACCTCATTTTATTGTGCTTTGCTTTATTATGCTTTGTAGATACTGTGCTTTTTACAAATTGAAGGTTTTTGGCAACCTTGATCAGAGCAAAGTCTACTGGCTTCATTTTTCCAATAGCATGTGCTCACTTCATGTCTCTGTCATATTTTGGTAATTTTCACAATATTTCAACTTTTTCATACTATTGCCCACAACAGACTACAGTATAGTGCAAACATAACTTTTACATATACTGGGAAACAAAAGAATTGCATGACTCACTTATTGTGATACTAGCCTTATCGTGTGATGGTCTGGAACTGAACCTGTAATATTTCTGAGGTACGCCTGTAGTCCAGTTATTTTGGAACAGAGATGACAGTTGGCTTGGGGATGTTAAAATCCTGAGTAATGTAACCCTTTTGCTTCATGCTCCAAGATACACACTTACCGCTATCCACAGGACACCCATGATACTGACAAAATCTGACTGAATGCTGTCAGACCAAAGTTAGTAAAGGCTTTTTTTTTTTTTTTTTAACACAAGTTCTCACAATGTGATTAATGTAAAGCATTTAAGTTCATTAATTAACACAACTTGCTTTAAATAGACTCCTGTTGGTTATACAGCAAGGGGCAATGTCTAATTTAGGAATATTTAGGAAAAAGCTTACATTTATAGTATAGGAACACATGATTGCTTTATTGAAGTTCCTTTATTAAGAGTGTTATTTTACTTTCATGCTTTGGTTAAGAACTACTGATGCTCATGCATTATGTTCCAAGCAAAAGTACCTAGTCTGAGGCCAAGGAAGATAGAAATGATTGAATGACTGTGGAGTGTGATTTGAAGGGGAAAAGATAATGTAGTTACATTTGTTTAATCAGGCTTGATCAGAAACCTTTGGTAGTTTAACTTCTGTAGGAAAAATAACTGTGATATTATGGGTTTGAAACTCTACAAACCAAAACCAAACTTACTGCTCTCGAGTTAATTCAACTCATAGTGACCCGTCCTTGGGTTTCTGAGGCGGTATCACTTCAGAAGTAGATTGCCCAGTCTTCCTTCCGAGGAGTGGCTGGTGGGTTTGAACTGCCAGCCTCCTAGTTAGCAGACAAATGCCTTAGGCACTACACCACCAGAGCTAATTAATTTATTTAGCATGCAAATAATTTTTAAACACAAGTGTAACTAATACAGGACCTTAAGAAATAGAACTATTAAAGCAAAAAGGCATCCTTTACTCGTGTGCTAACTTCATCACCTGCCCTATCCATCAGGTTTTATCACTTCTATGGGGTACATCACTCCCTGGATGGCTCTCACTTAAACTAAATATAGATTCTGGACTTTAGCCATATGAGAAAAGGTCTTCATTCAGTGCCTGAGAAAACACTCAAGTTGCTTATTACCCTATTACCAAGACTATTTTAAGAAAAAGATTAATTAAAATCCTATAAGAGAGTTCCGGTAAGATGGTGGACTAGGCAGAAGGACTGCACAGACCCTCTTCAACAAAGAAAAGGGAAACCAATTAACACAGACACAGAAGATAATCTTGGACCCTTGAGCCTTG
>NW_006921949.1:1992555-1993672 GCF_000298275.1 Orycteropus afer afer
GGAACCCCAAGGACACTCGGGGCCTGCAAGACTGAAAAGGTACGACATTCTTCTTGTTACTAAACCCTACACCCGCTTGGTGAATGGAGGTGTGGCCATCCCCACTCCCACCTACCTTCTCGGCCCACAGGAACTCCATCACAGTCTGTGTGCTCAGACAGAGCCTGGGTGCCCTACCCAGTCCTCCACCGATTTTTTCTTTTTCGCTTTCTTTTTTTCGGTGATTAGTTTGCTTGTATTTGTCCATTTCAAACCAAACAATATTATTAATATTTTTGTCCTTTTTATTATTATTCTTTATCTTCCCCTACCAGGTCCTAGTTTTCAGCATTTTTTTTCTTTTCCCTGTGACTGGTTGAAATTCTGCCCTCCCCAATTTAAGGCTTTTTTTTTTTTTCCCTTTTCCCCGTTTTTTTTCCTCTCGTGACTAACCCCATTCCTTCTTTTTCTTTTTGCTTTCTTCCTGTTTTGTTTCTTCTTTTAGTATTCTCCTTCCCTACTTATTTTTTTTCCTTCTTAGTGCCCTATCCCCAGATATTGCAGGTTTGCTTGCTTTTTCTTCTTTTTTTCCCCTTTTCCCTTTTTTTGGTTACTGTTCCTGTGTGATTACATGGGATGTTTTTTGTCCATGTGCTTTTAGTTTTTTGATGGTTATTCAATTGTAATTTATGTCTAACTGAGTGGGAGACAAAAACAGTCCTCATAAGACACAACTACACGCACACCTCCTGCAACTTCACTTACTGAGCAACAGCCACTCCCTCCTTCTCCACCAATGGGCCAACGATAAAAAACCACCAAGAAGAGCCCAAACCACGCTTGGCTGCTCTTCACAAACAGTTAACAGAGATCTAAACACAATGATGTCACGATGCCTCGGAAACAACAGTCCATCACAGTCCACACAAAGAAGCAGGATAAAGTGGTAGAAACAAGGGAGCAGCATACAGACCCAGAACACATCCCTGACGAAGAAGCAGCATTGGAACTCTCTTATAAGGAATTCAAAAGAATTATCTTTAGGTATCTTCAAAGGATTGAGAGACAGACCAAAGAAAACACAGAAAAAACCTTACAAGAATTTTGGAAGAAAATACTAGAACAAAATGACAAATTA
>NW_006921949.1:1995806-1996971 GCF_000298275.1 Orycteropus afer afer
TGGGAGGGGAGCTGTTACATTGAGGTAAACTGTGGTCAATGACATGAGACAAAGTATATGTGAACTACTGTATGGAAAGTGAATTTGCTCTGTAAATCTTCACCCAAATCACAATAATAATAATAAAAAAACTTATAAGAGTGAAATGCTACCACTGATCTGTCAGTTTGTCATATTGTGGTGGCTTGCATGTTGCTGTAATGATGGAAGCTATGCCACTGGTCTTTCAAATACAAGCAGGGTCCCCCATGGTGGACAGGTTTCAGTGGAGCTTCCAGACTCACACACACTAGGAAGAAGGATGTGGCTAGATACACGTCTGAAAAAAACCCATAGCCATTGAAAACCTAATGAATAGGAGGGAAACACTGTATGATATAGTGCTAGAAGATGAGCTCTTCATGTTGAAAGGCACTCAAAATACAACTGGGAAAGAGCTGCCTCCTCAAAGTAGAGGTGACCTTAACGATGTGGATAGAGTAAAGCTTTCTAGACCTTCATTTGCTGATATGAAACAACTGAAAACAAGAAGAAACAGCTGTAAACATCCATTAATAATCAGAACGTACAATGTATAGAGTATTAATCTATGAAAATTGGAAGTTGTAAAAACTGAAATGGAATACATAAAGATTGGCATTCTAGGCATTAGTGAGCTGAAATGGACTGGATTTGGCTATTTTGAATTGGACAATCATATGATCTACTATGCCAGGAATGACAAATTAAAGAGGAACGGTGTCACATTCATCACCAAAAAGTACATTTCAAGATCTATCCTGAAATATAGTGCTGTATAGGACAATATCCACATGCCTAAGAGGAAGATCAGTTAATATGGTTATTATTCAAATTTATGCTACAACCAATAAGGCCAAAGATAAGAATTTGAAGAGTTTTAACAACTTCTGCAGTCTGAAATTGACCAAACATGCTATCAAGATGTATTAATAATTAATGGTGATTGTAATGCAAAAGTTGAAAACAAAGAAGCAGTATAAGTAGTTGGAAAATATAGCCTTGGTGAAAGAAATGAAGCCAGTGATCTAATGACAGAATTTTGTACAACCAATGAGGTATCTGACTGCTAACCAGAAGGCTGGAGGTTCCAACCCACCAGCCACTCCTTGGAAGGAAGATTGGGCAATCTACTTCTGTAGAGATA
>NW_006921949.1:2000751-2009002 GCF_000298275.1 Orycteropus afer afer
AAAGAAAAAAAAATCAATATAGATAGGATTTATAAACCATTAGACTATTTTCCTTCTTCATTACACATTTGCATTCATCAGTGTAGGAAAATTCTAATATGCTTTTCCTATTTGTGTGAGATCTTAAAAGAAAGTAACTGTACTTTATGGCACCTAATTTAGATTTGTTACATTGCCCAAACATGAAATTATCTTATTCCATGGAAGCAAACATGTATACCTGTTTGTGGTGGGTGAATTTTGACTACTGTTGTGAAAAAGAAAAAAAAAAAAACAAGTCCACAGGAGCCAAAATATGACCTTGGCTATATCCCACCTGAAATTAGACACCATCGATTTGATGCACTGAACAACAAGGACCAAAGATCAGATGATTTGTGGACTGATATCAAGGACATCATACATAAAGAAAGCAAAAGGTAATTAAAAGACAGGAAAGGAAGAGAAGACCAAAATGGTTGTCAGAAGAGACTCTGAAACTTCTTCTTGAACAGACAGTAGGTAAAGCAAATGGAAGAAAGAATGAAGTAAAAGAGCTGAACAGAAGATTTCAAAGGGCAGCTCAAGAGGACAAAGTAAAGTATTATGATGAAATGTGCAAAGATTTGTTGGAAAATGAAAGGGGAAGAACACACTCAGCATTTCTCAAGCTGACAGAATTGAAGAAAAAAAAATCAAGCTTCTTATGATATTGAAGAATTCTATGGGTAAAATATTGACTGATGTAGGCAGCATCAAAAAAAAAAAAAGGTAGACGTTCAACCATTTCAGGAGGTAGCATATGATCAAGACTGAGTGTTGTTCAAGGAAGAATTTCAAGCTGTACTGAAGACAATGGTGAAAAATAAAGCTCCAGGAATTGACAGAATACCCACTGAGATGTTTCAAGAGATAAGTAACAGTGCTGGAGGCCCTCACTTGTTTATGCCAAGAAATTTGGAAGACAGCTACCTGGCCAACTGACTGGAAGAGATCCATATTTATGCCCATTACAATGAAAGATGATCCCACAGAATGTGGAAATTATCAAACAATATCATTAATATCACATGCAAATAAAATTTTGCTGAAGATTATCCAAAAATGTTTATAGTAGTATATAGACAAGGAACTGCCAGAAATTCAAGTTGGATTCAAAACAGGGTATAGAATGAGGGATTATCATTGCTGTTGTCAGATGGATCTTGGCTGAAAGCAAAAGATACCAGAAAGATGTTTATCTGTGTTTTATTGACTATACAAATGCTTTTGACTGTGTGTATCATAATAAATAATGGATAACATTGCAAAGAATGGGAATTCCAGAACACTTAATTGTGCTCATGAGGAACATAGACCAGGATGCTGTCATTTAGACAGAACAAAGGGATAGTGCATGGTTTAAAATCAGGAAAGGTGTGTGTCAGGGTTGTATCCTTTCACCATACCTACTCAATCAGTATGCTGTGGAAATAATCTGAGAAACTGGACTACATGAAGAAGAATGCAGCATCAGGATTGGAGGAAGACTCATCAGCAACCTGCAATATGCGGATGACACAACGTTGACTGTTGAAAGTGAAGAAGACTTGAAGCACTTTCAGATGAAGATCAATAACTATAGCCTTAAGTATGGATTATACATCAATATAAAGAAAACAAAAATCCTTACTACTGGACCAATAAGCAACATTATGATAAACAGAGAAAGATCAAAGCTGTCAAGGAGTTCATTTTACTTGGATCCACAATCAATGTCCATGGAAGCAGCAATTAAGAAATCAAAGGATGTATTGCTTTGGACAATCCTTCTGCAAAAGAACTCTAAACTGTTTAAGAGCAAAGATGTTACTTTGAAGACTAAGGTGCACCTGACCCAAGCTATGGTCTTTTCGATCACCTCATATGCATGTGAGAGTTGGACAATCAACAAGGAGGACCACAGAATTGATGCTTTGAATTGCAGTGTTGGAGAAGAATACTTAACGTGCCATGGACTGCTAGAAAAATGAACAAATCCATCTTGGATGAAGTACAACCAGAATACTCCTTAGAATTTTGTTATGTTGTCAGAAGGGACCAATCTTTGGAGAAGTATACCATGGTTGGTAGAAGGTCAGTGAAAAAGGCAACAACCCACAAAGAGATGGACTGACACGGTGGCTGCAACAATGGGTTCAAGCCGAGCAAGGACTGTGAGGATGGTGCAGGACCAGGCAATGTTTTGTTCTGTTCTACACAGGGTTGCTATGAGTTGGAACCAACTCAACAGCACCTAACAAGAAGAGGGAAATGAGTCAGACAGAAAAGGACAAATATTGTATTATCCCACTTATATGAAATATCTAGAACAGGTAAATGCATAGAGACAAATGTTTACCAGTGTTACCAGGGACGGGGAGGAAGGAGAAATGGGGAGTTATTGCTCAAGGGGTATTGAGTTTCTGTTTAAAACCAAAAATAAAAATAAAAACAAAAACAAAACCCAAACCCACTGCCACTGAGTTAATCCCAACTCATAGCAACCTTCATTGAGTTTCCAAGACAGTAAATCTTTACTGAAGTAGATTATCTCATCTTCCTTCTGAGGAGCGGCTGATGGGTTTGAACGGCCAACCTTCTGATTAGCAGTCAAATGCTTTAGGCATCGCACCACCAGAGCTCCCTGAGTTTCTGTTTAATGGCAACACAATGCAACGCAACACACCGACATTGAGTTGGATGCGACTCATAGCGACCTTCCCTTGGGTTTCTGAAGCGACATCACTACGGAAGTAGACGGCCCAACCTTCCTTCCGAATTGGAAATGGATACTAGTGGTAGCTGTACAACATGGTCAATATAGTTAATGTTATTGAATTGTACACTTAAATATGGCTAATATGGCAAATGTTTTGTTACATATATTTTACCACAATAAAATTTTTTAAAAATCCTACTGGATATTTTTTATGGAAATTGATAATATGATTCCAAAATTATGGGGAATTAAAGTGCCAGGGAGAGCCAAGAAGATTTTGAAGAAGGAGGTAAGAACTTCAACATCTATTATAAAACTATGATAATTAAAGCAATATGATATTGGCCCAAGGAACTTTAACAATAATAAAAGCTCCAAAACAACAAAAATAGGAAAATATTAACATTTGTTAAATCTGAATGGTGGATGCATGGATGCTTTTTATCATACACACAAATGCATATATGGAATATTTGAAATTAAAACTTTTTTTACAATACCTATGTAGTTAAATACATGTATCTGAACATACACTGAATACTTTTTGTTCTGCAATTTAGCAATTGAGTTTTATACTAATTAAACAAAATAGCTGATTTTGCTCTTTAAAACAGTTTGGTTCTAAAGTTTGAAAGCTGATTTTTAAGACCTTGAAATATTTCACTCTGGAAATAACAGTATAAATTGTTGTTACAATCCCAAAATGGCCCCATGTAAGCCTATTTAATCTATTTACTGACTACATCTGTGCCTCTGAAATGAAAAGTAATATATGAAAACATTGTTGGAAGTAGCAATTAAATATAATGAAGTATATTTTAAATTTTTCTGTAGGACTGATACTTGGGGAAAAGCAGATTAAATAAGGGAAGGTAAATGAAGATTATTGAAGAAGTTCTAAAGGGGACTTCATTCTGAAATTTGTTTTTCCTCATTTTCTTCATTAATATATACCACGTGCATTATATACCCCTAG
Source organism: Orycteropus afer afer (assembly GCF_000298275.1). Classification (NCBI taxonomy): domain Eukaryota; kingdom Metazoa; phylum Chordata; class Mammalia; order Tubulidentata; family Orycteropodidae; genus Orycteropus; species Orycteropus afer. The sequence goes on from NW_006921949.1 coordinate 2,004,447, forward strand.
CCCAGAAGTTTTGCTTTTCGTTTTGGCTCACGAATGACAGTAGGTTAGAGGAAGATGTTCTTGAAGTAATGAATAAAGGGTTGGAAGAAAGGAATAAGGAAAAGGAAATAAAAAAAAGGTGTTCTTCCAGGATAGCAACTGTGTTTTCATCATTTTATCCACAATACACTCTATGTTCAATATATATAAATATAGTAGGTGCTCGGTAAATTGAATATGAGTGAGAGGTCACCTACTGATTAACTACTAACCATGAAAGACAGAGAATGTGGAAAGTGTCATATGTTTATATAGCTCACTTGTTATTTGCTATTGAGTAGGCTCTGATTCATAGCGTAGTGCCTAAGGCACTTGACTGCTAATCAGAAGGCTGGCGGTTCAAACCCACCAGCCACTCCTCGGAAGGAAGATGGGGCAATCTACTTCAGTAGTGATAATGCCTCAGAAACCCAAGGAGGGGTCACTATGAGTCGGGTGCGACTCAATGGCACACAACAACAACAAGGCTCTGACTCATGATGACCTTATGCATAACATAACAGAACTACAAGTTGTCCAGTCCTGCATCATCTCCATAATCATTGACAAGTTTAAGCCCTTTGTTGAGGCTACTGTGTCAATCCATCTCATTAAGAGTATGCCTCATTTCTGAAGACCCTTTATGTTACCACTTTTATTCATTTAATGGTGAAAATGTAATAATAATACATAATATATAGTAAGTAATACAAGGCAAAAATGAGGAGTTTCCATCAGATGATTTCCTTAAAAAGTAAGTGGAATCATCAATCAGAGACAGAATGGTTACAGTGTAGAGACAGAGAGAGATTATGTAATAAAGGTTATTTTAAAAATTAAGTTTTTGCAACTCAGAGTCTATGTATCACATACATGATTCTATTACACACACACATGCATTTCTCAAATATTTTTTATAGTAAATGAGATAGTTTTCTACGGCAAATGTGATATGTTTTTTTGAAAGTATAGTTGACAAAAACAAAATCTTATATATGGTCAAAAAACAAACCTAAAAAACCAAACTCACTGCCATCAAGTCAACTCTGACTCATAGTGACCTCCTTCGGTTTGCTGAGACTGTAAATCTTTACAGAAATAGATTGTCCAGTCTCCCTTCCATGGAGTGGTTGGTTAACAGTCAAATGCCTTAGGCATTGTGCCACCAGACCTCCTTTATATATGGTCAGTGCTGAATTATATTGGAAAAGGAAATAAATTGTTATTTCTTTTCATTTTTCAAGATACATAAAAGGCAGCACATGTGTGACACTATTTTGCTTAATTTCACCCTATTCTATGACCACTTAGCATTGTGAAAGTAATAATGCACTCTGTGCCACAAAATAATAGCTTACTCTTGATTTTGGTGCACAATTCTCATTGGTCCTTTTGGGAGATTTGTAGGAATGAAAGAAACTAAACATAGCCTACTGAGTATAAATATAATATGCATTTAGTCTGGAGATTCTTTTTAAAATAATAACAGGTGTTTTTTAAGCCATGTTTTAAAGCCAGACAGAAGATCTGTATGGCTAGTAAAAAAATCTTTGCTGTTTAATTCAAATTTTTTATCTAAGCAATTTTAAATTTAAAACTGAAGATAATCATACTGTTAACATATCAATATCATTGATTTTATTTGATAACTATGATGCTTTAAACTTTGATTAGAAGTCTATTAAACAATTACTGATATATAGAGCATGTACTTTTAAACTCTTCCATTAAAGAATAAATAGATGATCATTCAATTTTTCACAAAGATAACACATACAATTATGGGATTAAAGTTTAGTTTCCTAATATTCTGTAATCTGGCTAAATTTCTCTATCAGAAATAACTTTTAAAAATGATGAGATAATTATACTGTGCATTGTGACAGCTATAAAATCTCAAAGCTAATCCCTCCCATCGTAGCTAAAAAGTACAAGAGAATAAAGGGACATCCTTTCTTTAGGTAGCATAGTGTCTAAGGCATTTATTTGACTTTTAGCCAGGAGGCTGGAGGTTCAAACCTCAGCCACTCCTCAGACGGAAGGTTGGGCATTCTACTTCCGTAGTGATACTTCCTTGGAAACCCAAGGAGGGGTTGCTATGAGAGTATGTTTCGACTTGACGGCAGAGAGTTTGTTTGTTTTTTTTGTTCCTTTCTTTAGAATTATTTTTCATTAGTAATCTCTGTGAATTGATCTTATTCATAACTGATAATGGTTATGAGTCATTTGTTATAATAAAGACAACATTTAAGGGGTGTACTCAGAGCCTTCTATAACAACATCTGGCAAACATTTTCAGATTTAGTAATTACCCAATAGGATAATTATTATAATTTACTCATGCATTTTCTAAAACAGAGTTTAGAATTTGATTCTACTTTTGGACTTCATATACAATTTATCAGAATAAATGAACTCAAGATTTTGAACTTACACAGGAAAATATTTAAAGACAGTAGTGTGTAGCAAATGAGTCTAGGATCTAGATTCATTGTGAAGCTGTACAAAACACAGTTCTTGTTTAGTATAAGCACTTTTGAATTGAAAGTTAGGTTTTCAAAGCTAGTAAAATGACTTTAGTACCTTACGTCTGTACTATGACCACTTTTCACTTTCATATTAATTGTAGAGATGCCAGAGTCCAGAGGAAACAAGCTATTGGAGACATACCAAGATGTTGGGGGTGGTGTGTGCATGCAATAGTCATGGCAAAGATAGAGAAGGTAGCTGGAATAAGAAAAGTTTTGCTGTTCTAATCTTCTTGAGTACTATGGGTTAAATGTCCTTGAATCATTTTGTGATAGCTGAAATTCATATCAACAAATCAGTATGATGACATCTGCCTATAAAATAATCTGGTTTTCATCAAAATTAAAAATTATAAAAATTCTTAAAACTAATAAGGACTGAATTTTACTTCAGTCAGTTTATTAATTCTGTAATACGCACACAGATAGACACATATCTGTAATTCCAGATCCATAATTCTGTAATCACCCTGCTGGTCTTATCTAATTTTGTGTCATCAGTGTACATCATAGCAAGGGCTTAATTGTAAAAGTGATAATTTTAGGACTTTTTAATTAAATAATTTATTCTAAGGAACTTATTTATATCACTATTATTATTTTAACTACTGTAGGAAAATATCCACATATGGAAGTGTCTATATGCACATAACAACAACAACATATAATATATATATATTCATGTATATGCTCATATATATATTTGAGCATACACACACACACAAGCATATGGCTGGTTCTGATCAGAATTTAATATTTATTAAAAGACAATAGAGTATAAAATTTTAATAAACTTATATTCTTATTTAAAAAATATTACAAATTTTGTGATGATTTAACAAAATATAATACAAATAGGCAGAAAAAGGAAAATAACATTATCAGGCATAGATTTACTGGTTTGGGTAAAAAAAACCACAACATTATATAGTTCTGAAGCTCAATTAACTGACAGAGTAAAATGATTCAGATATGGTACAAATAAAATTATATTTACTATTTGTCTTGGCCGACTCGATGGCAAATAACAACAACAACATTTGTCTTACACTGAGTTCTCTAGAGAAGCAAAATTCAGTGAAGCTTATACAGAGAGAGACAGAAATTTATATCAAGGAAATGGCTCACACAGTTATAGAGGCTGGCAAGTCCCAAGTCCATGGGTCAGCCATCAAGCAGGAGGCTTCTCCTAACTCACGGAGCTACAGGGACTGAAGAATCCAAAATCAGTAGGCAATATAGCAGGCTGCTGGCTTCAGAGGCTGACAAATCCAAGATAAGCAGGTGAGATGGCAGGCTGTTGCCTCACAGTCTGCGAAGGCAACAATTCCAAGATTGGCTGGCAATATGTCAGGTTCAAGAACTGATCTCAGATGATGAGCCAGATGCAGGACCCAGACAGAGCAAAAAGCCAAAGAGCTTTAAGCTAGAGCTTTTTCATATATATTGGAAACAGGCCACACTCCAAACTTAACTCCCTTTCAACTGATTTGCTGCACATAGCAGATCTTATCATGGAAGTGATTGCCTTATATCAGATCTCAACATGCAGAATGACCACATCTCAATTGCTAAACCACTTAGAATCATGGCCCAGTGAAGTTGACAAAACCTTAACTGTAACACTATTTTTACACTAGTTAATTTATCAAAATTGTTATGTTAAGATGTGTTTCAGCCTCAAAACTATTTAAGACAATTATCAGCCTATGCTATTTTAAGGTTTCTCTCCTTGAGAAAGAGGTCCATTACTTATTCATTTGTGCATCTCCACTGTTTACCACATATTCAGCCTGTATTTGTGGAACAACGGGCCTTCAAATACTAAATCCATAGGGAATGGAACTCCAGATTTCATGCCATTATACTTAACTTTTAAATCTATATCATATTAACTTTTGATGCTACTATGGATACTGAATTCTGGGCTCTCATAGAAAATATCTGAAACATATATTCATTAAAAAAATATATGTTGTTATTGTTGTCATGTGCTGTTGAGTTGGACCC
>NW_006921949.1:2009102-2019196 GCF_000298275.1 Orycteropus afer afer
GAAGTAGATTGCCCCATCTTCCTTCCAAGGAGTGGCTGGTGGGTTTGAACCACCAGCCTTCTGGCTAGCAGTCAAGTGCCTTAGGCACTATGCTACCAGAGCTTCCCCCCAACAAAACAAACAAACAAACAAACAAATATATATATATATCTGTGGAACTGATCAAATAATTATGGAATTTCTTTTAATTTTACAGCAATATTAACTTTTATGTGATACCAAACATGAGAAATGTCTAATTTTAAAAGTTATAGATTTAATCGATTTATTTCTAACATGACACTTGAGTATATGCATGGTTAAAGCATTAGGCTGCTAACCTAAAGGTCAGCAGTTTGAACCCACCAGCCATTGCATGGGAGAAAGATGAGGCAGTCTGTTTCCATAAAGATTTACAGCCTTGGAATCCCTGTGGGGCAGTTACACTCTGTCCTATAGAATCACTATGAGTCAGAATCAACTTGATGGCTGCAGATTTGGTTTGGTTAACTATGTGTAGAGTAGAATAGTGGGTTATGTAATGTCTAAAATGGGGTGGTGGGAGGGAAACACTAACAATATTACTCCCTGCCAATATTACTTTTTAATTCTGTCCTTTCTAACACTCAAGTATACTGTTTAAATTCTCTTCTGATATTTGTTTTAAGCATCAAATACCTAATATATTATATTAATATATTAATTACCTAAGAAAGATGTAATACATATGTATATAATTATATATTATACATAACTTATATATAATATGTTATATATGATACATAAAGTAAATATATGCTAATTTTTATGTGTATCTTTTTTATATATGATATTATTTTCTTCAGATAATGAAGTTTGGCAACAGATTTATAGTTCGTATATTTATGTTTTAGTTATCTAGTGCTGCTATAACAGAAATAACACTAGTGGGTATTTAGGGGGTGAAAGAAAAACCAACTCACTGCCCTTGAGTTGATTCCAACTCATAGCAAATCCTCCTTGGGTTTCTGAGGTGGTATTTCTAAGGAACTACATTGCCCAGTCTTTTTTCCAAGGAATGGCTGGTGGGTTTGAACCGCCACCAGCCTTCTGGTTAGCTGACAAATGCCTTAGGCACTACGCCACCAGGGGGTGAGAAGTCTGAATTCAGGGTGCGGTTCTAGGGGAAGGATTTCTCTCTCTATTGGCTCTCTATTGGAGGGAAGGTCCTTGTCACTTTTCAGCTTCTGTTTCTCAGTTCTTTGGTGGATCAAATGAGGTGATATCTATCTTCCCCCATTTCTGCTTTCTTCTCTGTGCCCACTCTCCTTGTTTTATATCTCAAAGAGATTAACTTAAAACATAGACTACACTAATACTGGCTCATTAACATAACAAAGAAAACCCATTCCCAGATGTGATTATAACTATAAGTATAGATGTTAAGATTTACTATAGATATTTTGAGCGGACTCAATTAAACTCATAGAGTATATTATATGACTATACTTAAAGAAGAAGTTGCAAAATTATATTTGCAAGTGAATGAAAATATTGCATTACAAAATGTGTGAGATGTTGTTAAAGTAATACTTAGAAAGAAATTTATAGTTTTATGAGTGAAGAAATTTCCAAAATCATTGATCTAAGCTTCTACCTAATAGGTAAGAAAAGGAGTAAATTAAATCCAAAATAAGTGGAAGAAAGGAACTGATGAAAAGCATATAAATGAAACAGAAAACGAACAAATAAGAACATAAATGAAACCAAAAGATGTTCTTTTAAAAAGAACAATACTATTCATAAACCTCTAGCCTGATTGATCAAAAACAAACAAGCGAAAAAATAAGACACAATTTACAAATAGCAGGAATGAATGAGGAAACATCATTACTATCTTACAGATACAAAAAATAAGGCAATTTTATGAAAACCTGCAGCTAATAAATTTGATAATTTAGCTAAAATGGACCAATACTTGAAAGACATAATTATTAAAAATAATTTAAGAAGATTTAGAAAATACAAGCAATCTAGTAGCTAATAAGAAAGTTAAATGATTAGTTTTAAAAAAATAAAAACAAAACAACCTTCCCACAAAGAAAACTCCAGGTTCAGATGGTTTACTTCTATCAGACATTTAGAGGAGAAATAATATCAACATTATGCATACTCTTTCAGAAAAGTGAACAATTTTCAACCCATTTTAAGATCAAAATTACTCTCAAATTAAATCTAAACAAAGGCATTAAAAAACTGCAAACCAACAACTCTTATGAATATAGTCAGAAAAACTCTGAACAAAATTTTAGCAAATAGAATCTAGCAATTTATCAGAAGGGCAATACACCAAGACTAAGTGGGATTTTTTCCAGAAGTGAAAGATTAATTTTAACAACTGAAAATCAATTAATGTAATATGTTATATAAATAGAATAAAGGACAAAAATCACATGATCATGTCAATAGGTGCAATAAGAGCATTTGGCATAGATAAACAGTCACAGAAAAATCCAAAATGCTTTCATGATTTAAAAAAAAAAAAAAAAACCCCACAAAAAACTAGGAGTAGATGTGAACTTCCTCAACTTGATAGAGGGCACCTATGAAAAACCTGCAGCTAACATTACACTTAATGGTAAAAGACTGAATGTTTTTCCAAGATGTAGAATGAGGCAAGACTAAGGCACTTGACTGCTAACCAGAAGGCTGGTGGTTCAAACCCGCCAGCCACTCCTCAGAAGAAAGGTTGGGGACAATTTACTTCCGTAGTGATACTGCCTCGGAAACCCAAGGAGGGGTCGCTATGAGTCAGGTCCGACTCGACAGCACATAACAACAACAACAACAATAACAGATCAAGTATGTGAGTTTAAGAAGGTCACAGGATACAAAGCAAATACACAAAATCAAATCTCTTTTCATATACTTGAAGCTTGTAATTGCAATAGAAATTTTTATTTATTTTTATTTTTAATTTTTACATCTTGTGTACCTCTCTGTGTCTTTTTCTTCCTCAGTGTCACTGTGTTGGTCACTCACGTTTGGTACATTGTCCTGCCCTTCATCTAAATCAATACTTGTCTCTACCTATCTAGCAGTGTTCCCTCTCCTCCCCTCCAATCCCTGGTAACCAACAAAGAAAGTTTCCTTCCATATATAAACCTTTACTTGACTTTTTACAATAGTGAACTAATACAATATTTATCCTTCTGTGATTGACTTATTTCACTCAGCATAATGTCCTCCAAATTCATGCATATTATGCATTGTTTCACAGATTCTACATTATTCTTTAATGTTGCATAGTACTCCACCATGTGTATGTACCATTGTTTGGTTATCCATTCTTCTGTTGATGGACACTTAGGTTGTTTCCATTTTTTTGCTACTATAAATAGTGCTGTGATGAGCATGGGTATGCATATATCTGTTTGTGTCCTGGCTCTCCTTTCTTTAGGATACATGCCTAGTAATAGGATTGCTGGATCAAATGGTATAGAAGAGCAATTTTTGAAAATATTATTTACAATGTAAGAAGCCAAGGTGGTACAAGCAGTTTGTGAATGGCTGCTATCCAAAAGGCTGGAGGTCCGAACCCACACAGCTGGTGATCTGCTTCTGTAAAAATTACAGCCAAGAAATCACTATGGAGAAGTTCTACTCTGTCATACATAGGGTTGTCATGAATCATAGGCCAACTCGATGGCAGCTAACAACAACTTGTGGCAGAAGAAGGTAAACTGCAATACAAGAAGATAGTGGCTAAGAGTAAAAGATTCCTAACACAGGTAACCAAATTTACAATTTTGCCATGAAGGCTTGCCATATTTCTTCTTTTTCAAAAACACTCACCTCCTAACCATTCTCTATACAAATATGTCCCTATTGCTAAGACAAATCACTGATACTGACTTCCAGAAGAAATACCCTACAATTTTGATACTATTTTCAATATTTCTTTAAATTCACTCAAAATCAGTTATAATTTACTGAATCACTCTTAATGAATGAATGAGTTGTCAAATCTGAAAGATTCATGATCTTAAGGCCTTTTTTTTTTTCATGAAAAATTTCAAACACATACAATAGTGGAAAGAATAGCATAAAGAACCACTCATACATTTATGATCAGGATTATACAATTTAAGAAAATTGGCATTGATGAAGGGTAATGGCTACACAACCTGATGAATATAACTGTTATGCCTAAGTTGTACACCAGAAAAAAGGTGGTAAATGTTGTGTTATATATAATTTTACAATGTTGTTGTTGTTGTTGTTATGTGCTGTCGAGTCAAACCCGACTCATAGCGACCCCTCTTGGGTTTCCGAGGCAGTATCACTACGGAAGTAGGATTGCCCAACCTTCTTTCCAAGGAGTGGCTGGTGGGTTTGAACCGCCAGCTGTCTGGTTAGCAGGTAAGTGTCTTAGCCACTATGCTACCAGAGCTCCCAATAGCAACAACAAAAGAAGATGCAGTTGTGGGAGGGAAGGACACAGGGAGGAGGTGGGGCTATCAGCAGGAAGTGGGAGGGGAGTTGTTGCATTGTGGGAGATTGCAGTCAATGTCATGAGACAAAGTGTATGTGAATTGCAGTATGGAAGATGAATTTGCTTTGTAAACTTTCACCCAAATCACAATAAAATTTTAAAAAAGAAGATGCAGTTGCTGATTCTACTTAGGTACAACCAAACATCTCACGGGATTAGCTCTCTTAGTTCAAATTCCTAGGGTCATCGCTTCATGGAACTGTCCAACCAGGTGGCCTAACATTGTTTTCAGTTTTTGATCTACCATCCAGTTGAGTGAGTAGTGCCTGGGATCTTAAATGCTTGCCAGTGGCCTTTCAAGATAAAATTTGCCTGTATTCTCCTGGAGCAGCAGAGGAAGGAGACCCAGGAACTGGAGAAAAGAACTGGACTGTAGGTCTAGTTGCCTTGAACTACTGCCTCCTTTGCTATGAGACCAGAAGAACTGGATGGTGTCTGGCTACCATTACAGAATGTTTTGATCAATAGAGTTCTGATCAAAGAAGGATAAATGTGAAAGAGAATTTCAAATTTCTCATAGAACCCAGAATTACTGGACCCACTGAGGCTGGAGGAACTGCTGAATCTCTTGCCCTGAGAAAATTTTTGAACCCTGAACTACACTTATCCCCTAACATCATCTTCAAACTAAACAACAATTTAGCTGAATTAGTAAAGAATGTTCACCTTCAGCAATGCACTCTTTTAAAGAATTATCTGTTGTTGTTTGCCATCAAGTCGGCCCCGACTCATAGCGACCCCACCTTGGATTTCCGAGGCAGTATCACTACGGAAGTAGGATTGCCCAACCTTCCTTCCGAGGAGTGGCTGGTGGGTTTGAAACTCCAGCCTTCTGGTTAGCAGTCAAGTGCCTTAGGCACTATATCACATCAAATTGACAATAGTAACTACAAAGCGTTGATGAGTAGTTTATGGGGCTGTGAGTCTAAGTCAAGGATGGTGAAATAATATGGGGATAGTAAGAATGGTGACACAGTTGTGAAGAATGTAACTAAGGTTATTGAACTATATGTAGAAATTATTGAATGGATGTACAATCTGCTGTGTATATTTTCACAAAAAAATCTATATGAAATTTAAGATATGGTTACTTTGCTTTTTTCCATCTTTCTTTAAAAATTAAATCTTAAACATCCTGTCATTTTACTTCTACATATTTTAATATGCATTTCTAACAAAAATGAATATTTCTAAGATCCGTTCTGAAAACAATTTGTTTTTGTACAGTTTAGTTATATTAGATAGCTTTCTCAATGTAGTAGATGTTTAGTTGAATTTTTGCCACCCCTCTTCAACATCATAGTTTTTACAACTTCTGACCTATGATAACTATATAATTAGTAAAAATAATAATATTTCCAAGAATATTTCTTTTCCTAGAACTTTTCATTAAATGCCTTAAGTTTATAGACTACATTAAATCTAGATATGTGCAGTGTAGTAAATTACTTAGTATGGCTTTTCTACCCATAAGTCATTGTAAACTCAGTGGTGGAATGAGCAACTGAGGAGCTCCTGACTGTAAATGTTATCCACCTGGGTTATTTCTGTTGGGCGTGGCACAATACAATGTTCTGGGAGGTTCCCACTCTCTCTCATGTGCTTAGAGTTCTGATGTTATGATTGGCTAGTTTGGCCACTCTGCGGGGCTCAAAAGGAGGCCCCCTAGAGGCAAAATGCTCTCTGATGGCTGGTTGAGGAAGACCTGCTGCTGAAAGAGACATGGGTTCCTGAGACACGCATTGCTGGGAAAGAGATGCAAGAGACATGCATTGCTGAGTGAGACACTGAGGGACACACACTGCTGGGAGAGAAACTGTAAGAGACTGTTGGCTGAGGGATGGTGGGCTGGGAGACAGACTGAGCGTTCTTCCTGAACTTGAGTTGTAGCCTGGTGCTTCCCTAATAAACCCCGTAATCCGTGAGTTCTGTGTGGCCACTGCAGCAAATTATCGAACCCAGGAGAGAGGTGGTGGGTGCTTTGGGAGGAACGGTTGGTGAAAGGGCTGGAGGGAGGCAGCATGTCTGGCCTCTAAGGAATAGGCCTTGGGCTACTGATGGTGATTCTGTCTTGCTCTTGTGGGATTAGAGGAGGTCAGAACATGTGGCCTCCTTGCCCTTTTAGCAATATGTCATTTAAATATAGAGTAAACCTGAATTTTTCATTTGATAAGCAAACTAATTTCTTGTTTTCACAAAGAATAGAAAGAAATAAAAATTGTTACTAAAGCCTAGCCAAAGGAAAAGTTATCCCACAGCTGTCTGAAGTGGATATTATACCCCTACCCAAGCATACACTGGCCTCAAAACTATGTTCTATACAATTTAAATATAGGTAGAACATATTTACATAGTCTAGTGGGGCTCTTTCTCAATAATTCACAGTCAAATATTCTTCTTGACAATAATGAATCTACATATATCATCATATCAACTAACACCCATTCTACTAAAGAATAATGGCCATAAAAAATTCAGTATAATTTGATCTATCTATATTTACTATGGATATTGCTTTGTGTCAGAAATTAGAGACCACTGTATTTTGTGATGACATGACTTATGCCAGAGCTGACTTGCTAAGTTCCTTAGAGCTAAGCCTAGAATTATAGAAACAGGTAAAAAGATCTTCATCCTTGAAACAGATTTTTCTTTAACTGACCAAGCAATGATTTGACATATTAAGAAAGACAGCATGTAAAACACATCCTGCATATTTGTCTGGAGAAAGGGGAATAAGGGGATAAAGACCACAGTAATAAATAAAAGTGGAAAGAAAGTCAGTTAATTTTTTGTCCATCAATTAACATTTCAGTTTGGAAATATTTCTTTCAGCTTGCAATCAAAAGGATTTTGTGGAATTTTTAACACTCATATTTTGAAACAAGAATTAACTGTGCTATAAAGGTCTCTCCAAGGCACCCGAAACAGGAGAGGTATACACTACTTCTTTTCCACAATTCGTCTACATTAGGTACAAACCCTTCACGTTAGGAAGAATTCAAACGAATTACCTATAAGCTCAAAAAAAAAAAAAAAAAAAATCTAGACAGCCCTTTATGTTGTATAGAACATGAAGGCTGAGGGGTAAGCCAGTTAAAATCTTAGTAAAAGATACAAAGAGAGATAAACTCTCACCTCTGTTACTTGTACCCATAAGAATGGGACTTGCAAAGCATGTATTGACATTGAATAATTTGTCACTGCATGTCATAACAGTGCTTTCCTACACACATTATTCAGCCACTGTGTGTTACTCATCCTATCCTTTCAATTTAATTAAATCTAACAGAACCTATTAAAATCAGTCTGTTTGTATACGATTATGACAGTCATTAATGAGCCAGATTTTTAAGTGAGTTGAAGATAAACTACCTGAGTTTTAGAGCTTTTTCCTTTTGTCCCCCTGCTGTTTTTCACAATGGAAACTAGAGTATCAATATTTTTAAGACTTCATTAAAAGTGTAATACTCCCTTTTCCCATGTCTGAATCAAGTCAGATTTAAAACTTGATTACCTGCAGTTACACATAGATCAGCATGAGTTTGATAAAACTTAAACAGCAAGCTTTAAAATAATACAACAGATTTTTAATTTTACTATCAACTTAAAAAATAAACAAAAGAAAAAAACTACAGATTCATCTCATGAAATATCTCTGAAGCAAGTGGATAATAAACATTCATTTCTATTTGTTCCCCCCTCAATCCATTTCTCCACCAAAAAAGCAGCTGAATAAATTGCAAAACTGGGATCATGCCCTATGTTGGGGGTTCTTGCATGTAGGCTGCCACTTTAGCAAAAAATGCTTGGGTATCCTTTTTCAGTTTTCTCTCATTTTTCTGTTACCTATGTATAACTGATCAATTGCTAAATGTTAATAGGTTCAATTTTAGTGAAAAAGGGCTTTACTGCTAAAGAATTTAAATCTGTTAGTAAATTGGAAGGTTTTTTTGGTATAGTTTTTACCTTTATAAGAACATCAAATCACATTAGAATTTGACTATATAAAGGGACAAACCATCTTTCAGTCTTAGGAATTTGCATTTCTGAAATATTCTCCAACTTCTCTCCTTCCACACAAACAAGCTTTTACATTTATTATTGCTTGCTGTTTGAAATAAAGAAGGTAAGGGTTTTGTTTTGATTCAGAAAAAATAATGCCTTAGAATAGTTTTCCCATTGGCACAGATGTAGCTAAAATATAAAATAAATACAAAAACTCGAGGTCTTCTTAAAAAGAAGTGAGGATAATGTCCTATTACACTTGTAATATCAGATTTTTTTTAACAACATACAAGTGTAATTCAAGATACCAATTAGATAACAATGGCTGTACAAACTTTATGCCTTGAAATTTATGCTCACAGCAGCATCAAGAGTAAAAAGTAAAAGTACATTTTATGGTAGTGGTGTCCATTTTTATTTAAAAATAGATATGTCTTGTCACTTGAGGAAAAGAAAGATAGTTTAGGCAATTGGACTTCATGATGAATTGAGGGTTGAGGAGACCATACTAAATAAAGCTAAATCACTCCATAGATATGTATATATACATATATATAAGTGAAATAAAACTTAAGTGTGGCGCATATACCACTGAGGATACTAATCATTGAATCAGAAAGATTATTTAACAAGTTTGCAGTTCTTAACATGATTTATCCCAATACTCAAAATGCTACCATATCATATAGAGGATAATGTTTCTCTATTGGAATCAGACAAAAAGGCAGTAAAATATGGTTGAGCACAGGCATTCCACACAGTAGTAACAAGTTGCTCAAAAGAGTGGAGTTCTAAAATTTATTTTGATTTTCTTAAACTCACTCACTTGTGACCAATCTCATGTGCAATGGTAAAAGCTGAACCCAGGCCAATGTCTTCATTAATGCTGCAGCTCCTTTCAGGCTCACACATTCCAGCCACAGAGGCCAAGCCTGAATAAACAGAAGGAGACACAAAGGGTCAAGCCAAGGTGTTTCAGTATTTAAAAGCCCATACTTATAAATGCCTGGATTCTTTTTAATAACCTCCATGCACAGAAGGAGCAGTTGGCAAAAGGTTAACTTTCTAGTCATTTACAAAATCACTGGGGGGAATTTCACTTTGCCGGCTAGACATTAATATTTTTTGAACTGCAGTCAGTGCTGGAAAATGTCTAGACTAGGGGTTAGATTTATAAATTTTACTTCTGGTAACTTGGGACCACCTAGTAACTTGAGCCAGAAGAGGGAATTCAAGAAAGCAATTCTATTTTAACATTCTTCAGGCTGCAGAAAGCAAAATATATCCACGTTATTTTTCTAAAGAGTTCTGTTTAAGTTTAGTGGGTTCGTAAAAATATACAAGCAACTTTTTAGTTACTCAAAAAAGGGAATCCCAAATGGTTTTTAAAAATGACATTTTTATAAAAACAAGAATGAATGATTCAAAAGAGAAAAAGGAGAACTGTTAAAGATGGGAGGTTTTTGCTTTTTTTTTAATTTTCTGAAATTAGTCCTGAAGGTGATGCAAGAATTTCTTTAAGTATTTTAATGGGAAGAAAGTCATTCACACATTCAGTGTATTTCTCCTCCCA
>NW_006921949.1:2019296-2037626 GCF_000298275.1 Orycteropus afer afer
CGTCAGTAAGTTGGCGTTTTACTAATAAAGAAAAACTATGGTGTTAATTCGCTGATTCTAGTGAAATGTTATGTTACTCAAGGTATTTTTCCCTTGGGAATATTAGTATGTAGAAGCTTTAATATCCAATTCCAAAATAATATCATGCTCTGTGATTCATTATAAAATTTTAAAATGGTGCTTAGGAAAAAGGAATTTTTATGCAAAAGAAAATGTCATCCTTTATAAGGAAACAGATGCCAAATCATACTTAAAACATACAGAGACTAAAAGTCATTTAGAAGACACTGAAGGAAGAGTAGGGGAAAAAAAAGAACACCTTTTATTTATTTGAAGTCTACTTTCTTGACAAAATATTAATATTTATCTTCCAAACAAAAGTAATTTTAATTCAATTCAATGAGCATTTATTGAGTGCAATAAGCAACGTTCTATGCTAGGAAGAATTTCCCAGTTGCACTAATTTGGAACAGTAAAAGCTATTCAATCCAGATATTTAATGCCAGGAAAGCTCTATAAAGTGTTGTTGATTTTTTCCCCAGTATCATCTAATATAAAATATCAACGTAATCACATTGGTACAGAATTGAGGTTGGTGCTGGATTTACTAATGGATTTACTAATGGATTGTTTGCTTTTCCTACTGTTTGTGTGTGTGTGTCTCAAAGGGGGGTCGATTTCTGCCTCAGAGTTATAAATGATGGTGATGCCCTTGTGCTGCCCTTCCATTCACTTAAAGTTCTTAGGACATGAAGAAGAGAAAGTAAAAAGAGGGACCAGCTAAGGCAAGATGACTTAATTTCATTTTATTATTAGTCAGAAATTTTTTATAAGAGAAGGATGGAGAAAATGAATTTTTGAAAATTTGTAGTATAATATTTTTCTTTACATGACTTTAAGCCAATAGAGTTCAACAAGGCCTATCAGACGAGAAGAATAAAAGGTTGTTTGAATACATTTTCTGTTTCAACCTTTATGAAATGTAGCAAAAACAGGATTGCTAAGAATAACTATTATGAAATTAACACTTCTCATATTTTATATAAAATTACTAGCTCTACTAAAAGAATAACATATTTGGAAAATAACTATTACTTGTTGGTTGAAAGTGTAAAGGTAAATCTTAGGTAA
The DNA here is from genome assembly GCF_000298275.1 of Orycteropus afer afer. Taxonomy (NCBI): domain Eukaryota; kingdom Metazoa; phylum Chordata; class Mammalia; order Tubulidentata; family Orycteropodidae; genus Orycteropus; species Orycteropus afer. The sequence continues at coordinate 2,020,428 of NW_006921949.1, forward strand.
CATAAAAGGAATATATTAAATACTAATATATTTTCACAATCTTTCACCATTTCCTGTTACCCTATAACACTGAAATTGTCTAAGTTCTTAGGCGTGATTCTGTTAATAGAGTTTTGATTACTATTTGGTCATCTAGATTTCTTCAGGTTGATGGCCACAGTTTGCACCCTTTAAACTACTCAGCCACATTACAATTGGTCATCAGAGGTACTAAGCAAGAGAACATGGAATCATCTGTATAAAGCCCAACATGAAAGTTACTAGAATGGGAATTCAAAATAAATAATCTGATAAATTCTGCACTGATAATACATTTTTGCTCACAGGTTATTTATAGCACGCACACACATATACACACACACTATCAGTTCATTCAGTTTTGACTAAGAAGCATAAAATAAATAAATAATTTTTAAAATTTTTAAAAAATAATTTATATAAAAGCTTGAAAATGCACTGACAGGTACCCAACTATGAATATATGTATTTTAGAAATTCACAAACTATCAAAGTTGGAATAGATTATTTTGAAAAAACAAAAAGCATAGTTGGATAGAGAAATAGAGAAATACTTCAATGCTCCTTGGCAATAAAGACAATAAAAGTAGTAGGCATTTTTACTGCTGTCAAAATGAAGAACATCTCAATGTAAACAAGTGATCCATAAAAAGCAGAACTGAACAGAATATATGTGTGCCAGCATATATATAGAGAGAGAGAGAGAAAGAGAGAGAGAGAGAGACCTCATGTGTGCCTAAGTGCCTCTGGGTGTCTGGGTAGTACACTTGGTTGTTAATCAAAGGGTTAGAGGTCGGAGTCTATCCAGAGGTGCTTCAAAAGGAAGACTTGGCTATGTACTTCTGAAAAATTAGCCACTGAAAATGCTATGGACCATAGTTCTACTCTGACACACAGTGGGTTGCCATGAGTCAGGATTGACATGAGGGTTAACTGGTTGGTGGTATATAGATTAACAATTAGTATATATATTAATGGTACACTAACTCAAAAAATCACTGCCATCTAGTCGGATCCAACTCATAGCGACCCCCCCTTGGGTTTCTGAGGCAGTATCACTACAGAAGTAGATTGCTCAACCTTCCTTGCGAGGAGTGTTGATGGGTTTGAACTGCCAGCCTTCTGGTTAACAGTTAAATGCCTTAGGTACTACACCACAGCAGCTCCCTAATAGTACACTACATATACATATATATATATAAAGTATATATATATACTCCCACTAGATAAATACAAGCTGTTGTTTATATGTTTATACTTGTTTTGAGGCTTAGTAGCTACTTTATTTAAAATTGATTAAGCATTTAGAAAAGACAGAATTTGAACAGTAAACAGAGAGGTTAAGTAAAACAATACAGATAATTTCTACAATTAAATAATAATACCATTTTATTTTTGGTGCCTAAGGCATTTGACTGCTAACCAGAAGGCTGGCGGTTCAAACCCCCAGCCACTCCTCGGAAAGAAGGTTGGGCAATCTACTTTCCTAGTGATATCGCCTCAGAAACCCAAGGGAGAGTCGCTATGAGTTGGATCTGACTCAAGGGCAGTGAGTTTTGGTTACTTAACACCTATATATTTTCTGCCTTGATTTTAACAATATCTCTGTTGTGTGGAGGCAGGTATTAGCCCTATTTTATAGATTAGGAAATTGAGGATCAAAGAGTTTAAATAAATTGTACAAAGCAGTGCATTGAAACTGTCATACCCAGGTGTGAGTTTCTGGTTTATGGCCTCTTCCCTTAGATTATCCTGGTCATGCTAGCCTAAACACTGTTGTTGTTGTTATGTGCTGTCGAGTCGATATCACTACGGAAGTAGATTGCCCAACCTTCCTTCCGAGGAGTGGCTGGTGGGTTTGAACCGCCAACCCTCTGGTTAGCAGTCAAATGTCTTAGGCACTATGCTACCAGAGCTCCTAGCCTAAACACTAGAAAGAAAAATTTTTTATGTGAACTCTCTTTGCAAGACAAGTTCTTTCTATAGCTGTCTTTTTCACTAGCAAAGTTCTCCACAGTTATACTCAGCATGGGCTAAATGAGATGATTATTTCTTAAACCATAAATCCTGAGGGAAATGTGTTGGGAGAAACTGAAAAAGGCAGGTAAAACCATCAAGAGCATTTTTAATCTCTGAAGAGATGTTTCACTGAACTTTCCAGAAAGTTGGGTAACATCTTCTCTCCCACATCTTTAACTTGATCTTCCCAAAGTACTTTTGAGGTACTTAAGAAGAAGTTTCATAATTATTACTTAATAGATAAGAGAACTGAGACTTGTTAAAGAAAAACTAGAAAATTCATCTTCAGTTGTTTACCTTCTGTAAAAGTTCTCTGTGACAAAGAATTAATCATAGATAAAAGCACCTGTTTCTTTTAGTAACTAGTTGCTTAATTAGCTTAGTCTAGAGGAAAGTTACCGTTTTCCCCCATTTGTATTTGCAGCTAACTTTCAATCAATAAACTATGCCTGTGACAAAAGTTGATTTTAAAATTTGAGAACAGTTCAGAAATGATTTTTATAAACCAAATGATATTAGAGGAGCACAGTAAAGAAAATCCTCTCCTCTCTCCACCTCTGGTTATAATACTTATAAAAATTGCCTTTTTTCTTTTTTAATGTTATAAATCTCTAAATTTATGGGGGATATTTTTTCCATCAAAAGAAGTATGTTCTCAATGCCTCCCCTTTAAGTAGTCCCAAAGCTTCCCCTTATCTTTTCCTTTCCTAAGGAGCCCTGGTGGCACAGTGGTTAAGTGCTCAGCTGCTAACCAAAAGGTTGGTAGTTCCAACGCACCAGCTGCTCCATAGAAGAAAGATGTGGCAGTCTGCTTCTGTAAAGAATACAGTTTGGAAACTTGTTGGGCAGTTCTACTCTGTCCTATAAGGTCACTCACACTGTAAGTTGAAATCGACTTGATGGCAACAGGTTTCCTTTTTCTAGCCTGGAATCTGAAGATGCTAGCTGCTTTTATCTGCTCTCACACTCCTTCATATTTTTGGAAATACACTATAGAGATGGACTATATGAGAATGAGTGGTAATTTTTTAATTTGTAATTATTGCTTGATGATTTTGAATCTTCTAAATATATTTAATCTCCATTCCAACTACCAGAAAAAAAAAGCCAACAAAATTTAAATAATGTACACTTGTTTCCTAGTAAATGATATATCTATAGGGTCAAGTTTAGCAATTTATATAGGTAATTTCAGATGTACCAGAAAGGAAAATGACTAATTTAATAAAGAAGAGTAAAAGTCATCGCTCCAAATATACGATCTAAACTCTTCTCTCTTTATAAAAAACTTACCCAGTGTTCCACAGGGCTTATTTTTATAAGTGCAGATATCATATCTATGAAGGAGAAAAAAAAGAGAGATGAAATTTTTAATATGATCAAATTTGTAAAATATTTTTGTATATTCATCACATTTCTTTCTTGGAGCTTTGGTTGTCAGACCACAACCAGTGCACTGATGAGCAGCCAGCCTAAGTGTTGGCATTTTCAGCACTCTGGGGGACATCACCAGCTGCACTATACTCACAGGCTCTGGCTGCAAGCCAGTGGACGCCGGCCAGCAAGAAAGAAAGATTAAAGTGGATTTTTGTAATCCCAAGCTCCATGAAACCATCCACCATCTGTTTTGAAGCTAGAATAGCTTGTGTGCACATTGCCACTGCTTTTACAAAAAGATAATGGGTGGCTTTTGATTCTCAGCTTCTTTTGAACCTGCTGGAATATTTGTCATAGTCACAGACTATATTTTATACTTCTGATCTATAAACACTATTTGGAGTTATTTCAACTTTGATATGGGTTCTTGTTAAATGATGATCATTATAATAAGCTAGTGTAACACAGCAATGGGGATTAAATTAATATTATGTATTTAAGTGAATTTGCAAACAGCTAAACAAATTGCTCAACAGAAAGCATTTCTAATGTTGGTCAGCCTTATATCAATGCTGCTCTCCACTATAACTAAATATAATAAAAGATGGAGCCCATAAAGTCCCTTTGCATATTTAAAAATATATAACATTTATAATGCTAAATCAATATTGATACAATTACTCTGAGCATTTTTATAATGATATCCTTGTGAACTAATCTCTGACACCAAATAACAAAATGTTTAGCCTAAGTGTAAGATATCCTTTGATATATTAAAAATTGACTTAGTCATTTTCATAATTTATAAACTTCCCATTTTTTCACATTTTACCCTTTTAAATGTATTTTTGGTGGGTTTATTTTTTTATCCCCCTCTTTCTTCTTCCAGTCATTCCTTTATTCCTATTTTCCTTCTTTTTTATATATAAATTTCTGATCTTTCCTTTCTTACAAACAGTTCTTTTTGTTTCAGTTCTATACTCATAAAACTAACAAAACTCACTGTCATCAAGTCATTTCAGACTCATAGAGACCCCCACTGGGTTTCCGAGGCTGTAAATCTTTATGGAAGTAGATTGCCCAGTCTTCCTTCCTTGGAGTAGCTGGTGGGTTTGAACCGCTGACCTTCCAGTTAGCAGTCAAGTGCCATATCCACTACACCAACAGAGCTCTATACTACTACAGATAGAATGAAACTTGAAAATTAATTCAACTCAAGCAGTATTACACGTAAGCCATGTTTTCTCAAACAAGGCCAAGTATGAACCAGTTTATTTCATGTCTTACAACTATCCATTAGTCTTCTCAACTTAGTTTTAAATATCAGTTTTCAATTTTATGCCATGGTAATAATCCTCACAAATTTCACACTAATTCTCTTTCTTTCAGGGAGCTCTGGTGGCGTAGTGCTTAAGGCATCTGACTGCTATCAGAAGGCTGGAGGTTCAAAACCACCAGCCATTCCTCGGAAGAAAGAGTGGAAAATCTACTTTCGTAGTGACACTGCCTCAGAAACTCAAGGAGGGGTTGCTATGAATCAGATCTCAGTCGATGGCAGTGAGTTTGGCTTTTTTTTTTTTTTTTTTGGTTTTCCCTTTCTTTAACTTTCTCATTTTTACTTTGCATTATGTTTTCTCTAGCCTATCAACTTTTCTTGATACTATGTTTTTGCCTTATTCTCCAGACCTGAAGCACATCAAAATAAGGCATGGCATCTTGCTTTTATCTCAAAGAGATAATTAGTGTACTTTTAGGACTTGCTGAAGTACAAACTGAAGAAAGAAGAGAAGAGGAAATAGAAGATCCCCTCTCTCAGCACCCTTGATATGAATTAGTCTCTAATATACTAATCCTCAAAAAGAACTCTGGTGGTGCAGTGGTTAAGGCATTTAGCTGCTAACCAAAAAGGACAGTGGTTTGAACACACCCGCCGCTCTGCGGAAGAAAGATGAGGCTTTCATAAAGATTTACACCTTGGAAACCCAATGGAGGCCACTATGAGTCGGAATTGACTTAATGGCAGTGAGGGTTTCTTTTGTTTGTTTGTTTTTTAATACTAAATCTCTTCTATACTAAATCCAGATGTGGTATAAATTTAAGCCTCTGGCTTAAACTCCAGCTTAGGCTAAGTAGGACACTGGAGTCCTGAGGAAAAAACCAAACCAAACCAAAAAGAGCTCTGGAGGCATAGTGCCTATGGCATTCAACTGCTAACAATGAGGCTAGCGGTTCACACCCACCAGCCACTCCTCAGAAGGAAGATTGGGCAATCTACTTCCGTAGAGTCCTGAGAAGTGAAGGAAAAGCTGAAATATGATTAGAAAATGTTCACTGGGTTCACAACTGATGAGCTTGGAGAGAAACATGGCCTACTGTTGCTGGTATATATTTTTTGCTATCTTTTCAGAGGAGACTAACGAAAGTATCATGGCAGATGAAAAAGAACTATGAAGTATGATCTTAGGGAATTTACATAAAGCCTAGTGACTAAAGAGTTTCCCTTTTGGATAACTGGATAAATGCACATGCTGCCGTTCCATTATCCTAAATTGACAGTGAGGATGAACTGATTAATAAGATCAAAACCAGAGAGGAAGATTGAATATCTGTGATTGTAACACTGGTATATTTTCTGCGCTGTATACTTTCAACTCTTCACTATCCTAATAACTTTTGGCTAAGCCTGGCTATGAGAAGAAACTGACAAAATCATGTTTTTCAAAATATAGTACTACCTTACAAGGATAAACAAACAAACAAAAATGGATGGGTCCTTAAAACTTTTCCATAAAACTACATTCCATTCTTAAGTAAGGAAATAATCATTGTAAAGGAAGATTCCTTTTAATGACTCAGTGTTGAAAATGTAATGAATTGAAAGTTAGACTTTGAGTTTCATTTGTTTAACACTGAGTCACAGACTCATTTCTCAACAGAATGTCCTATATACTGCATTGTCTCAGTTAGTTCTCTAAGATGTGGCAGTGAAAGCCATGTGAGAGTGGCATGGTGTTTTTCTGCTTTCCTTCTGAGATTTGGAGGCATCAGTACTATAAAAATGACTTCAATTATAAAGACAACTATAATAAAATAATAGAAAAAAGTATTTTAAACCAATGTAGGCAAGAATGCACACTACTCTTTATGAAAAATGAAAAACATTATAAGGCTACTTTAAATAAATAGGTTAGGTATATGTAGCTCATTTCACAGATTGCATCTTTGATAATACTCTTATCCTTTTATCCAAATGACATTCATTATCTGAGGAAAGTTATTCACTGAAGAAAGAAATGAAACAAATTTAAAGATTTTCATTCATATTGCCATGTCCTATCCTTGATCAGCAATCTACTTCCATAGTGATACTGCCTGGGAAACCTAAGGAGGGGTCGCTATGAGTCAGGGCCGACTCCATGACTCCCTCCACAGCACATAACAACAACACAACAAAATCCTTGATTAGGAGCTCTGGTGGTGTAGTGCCTAAGGCATCTGACTGCTAACCAGAGGGGTGGTGATTCAAATCCACCAGCCAACACTGAGAAGGAAGATGGGGCAATCGTTCTGCTGTACATGGGGTCGCTATGAGTCGGAAACAACTCGACGGCACTTAATAACAACAACAACAACTTCCTGGACACATTATACTCACTACCGTCAAGTCGGATCTGACTCATAGCAACTCCTCTTTGGGTTTCCCAGGTGGTATCACTAAGGAAGTACATTGCCCAACCTTCCTTCCCTAGTTCATGACCTTTGACCTTGCTATTTCCTCCACCTGGAATACTTCCACCCACCTGTGTCCTCTTTGCTAGGTTACTCCTATTAACCTTTCACATCCCTAGTCAATACACTTCTTCAAAGAAGTCTTCCCTAACTAGAAGTTTACAAATACTCTCAGACCACCCTAAACTTCTCCTTCAGAACTCTCAGCAAACTCATAATTTTATAATTTTATACTATGTCTTTCCTACTAGACTGCAAATTCTTTTGATATCCATTGTATCCCAGGAGCTAGCGTAATACCTACTGCTCAGTGTTTCATGTCTAGAGAAGAATTGCTCTCAGGAAACATTTAACAGCTTTTACTTCCATAAGCCCCTTATTTGATAACCTTGTCAACAGTTAATAGAAAGGAAGTTATTTTTCAGGTATCAAAACACAGTTGGATATAAGTTCTTGTGTGTTCATCAGGAAACAAAAATCATAAAAATGTACATATAACATAGTGTTGTCTTGGTAAATCGACGGCACATAACAACAACATTGCTTTATACTAGTTACTTATATAAGCCTCATTTGCCTTCCAAAACGTATTGTTGGTAGTTGTTGTTATGTGCCGACGAGTCGGCCCCCACTCATAGCGACCCCTCCTTGGGTTTCGGAGGCAGTATCACTACGGAAGTAGATTGCCCAACCTTCCTTCCGAGGAAACCCACCAGCCTCCTGGTTAAGCAGTCAAGTGCCTTAAGCATTATGCTACCAGCTAATCAGGCACTTGACTGCTAACCAGAAGGCTGGCGGTTCAAATCCACCAGCCACTCTCGGAAGGAAGACGGGGCAATCTATTTCCATAGTGATACTGCCTCAGAAACCCAAGGAGGGGTCGCTATGAGTCGGGTCCGACTTGCTGGCACATAACAACAACAACAAGAACAAATAATAATAATAAAAAAAGAGGACAGAACGAATAAACAAAAACAATAACTATATGACTTTTATGGGTCTTTGATCCCTAGGATGTTACCATTTCTCATTGTACAATTATTAAATGTCTTCAGATTATTATGATTAAGATTTTCATATACTTCAACCATAAGAACGAAAAATACCGATCATGTTAGTTAATGTATTCTAGTCCATTATCAGCTATATTTTTTATTGTCAATTAATAAGTTGGCATTATGGCTTCACAAAGATCCATTTCAGGAGTTCAGTTAACTGTGAGTCTACTGCTGAAGATGAGTTTGCATGCTGACAAAAATTAGATTTTTAACTCTCCAAGGTAAAGGGCCAGGTTTAGAATGTACTAAATTCACCACTGTCACCCTGAGAGACAATTTAAGGGAGTAAATTCAATGCCTCTTTAAGGGATTAAATACAATAATCCTAATACCTCCCCTGAAGCTGCATGAATAAAAAACATTATGTATTTTTAATGTTAAAATATTTGCAATCATTACAGCCCTTAGAACAAAAACGGGTAAAATATATTGAATGAAAAAAGATAGTTTTCTAAAAAGTAAAATAATGAATAATTTGTTCTCTGCTTAGAAAAAAATTACTCTTCTACAAAAAAATTACAACTTCCACTAGCATTAAGAAAAACCTCACATTTGACATCAATGTATAATGAGATTGCTTTATGAACAAGGTAAAATTAATCAGTCTACTTTTATATTCTTCACAATATATGAGCTTTTTATACAAATAACTTCACACACTTTACTGCATTGAAATTTTTTTCACTTGTAATTTTTACTTACAGCATCTTTTTAGTTTTACAGAACATGGTAGACCACAACAGCTCTTTGATTTAAAATAAAATACACAGCTTATTTTGTCGTCTTCCTCAAAAAACCTCAAAACCAAAGGATCTATTTAAATCAAGAAAGGAAAAGCATAATATACGCGTTAAGCATTGCTCAACAGGGAGAAGAATTTTTCTATTGTTAGTATACATGTCTTTCAATCTAGCCACAAACAACCAATATTCTAGTTCTTCTGGTCAGTGCTTTGGTAGTTGATTTAAGTTGGTTTACAAAGATAAATAATTTTTATTTATGGTCAGGCAAACTATTACAACATCGTTGGTTTTGAAAGACCAAGTTCATTTTCTTAAAAATGCATATAGAAGTGCTATTCTTAGAAAAGGAGCTCTGGTAGCATAGTGCCTAAGGCATTTGACTGCTAACCAGAAGGCTGGCGGTTCAAACCCACCAGCCACTCCTCGGAAGGAAAACCGGGCAATCTATTCCGTAGTGATACTGCCTTGGAAACCGAAAAAGGGGCTGCTATGAGTCAGATCTGACTCCACGGCAGTGAGTTTGGGTGTTTTTTTAATTCTTAGGAAAAAAAAAAAAAAAACCATTAGAACACTGTACTATTGTTCTGCTTTTATAAATATATGTACAAAAATTAAAATACAGGGTAAGAATACATTGAAAATTTAACATAATCCTTTTTCTTTTTTGATATTTGTCATCAAAACAGGCAAACAAATAACAGGTATCATTTATCTTCTAAAGTGAGATCTGATTAAAAGTATGTGTGGTTTAAAAAAGATGTTGAGAGGTCATATTAATCTTTTGACGTAATGAAACTTCATACTCTATCCTTATGAACAGAATTGACTTGTAACTCAAATTACACTACCATATCAAGTAAAAATATTTCCATAAGGACTGAAAATTTCCATATCAACTATTAATTCTCCACAACCAGAAAAAAGGTGTAAAAAATTAAGATTTATCTAATGAACTCCAGAAAGATAAATGCCTCAAATGCACTTTGGGCAGTTCCATGTTATCTATAAAAATCTAAAGTATTATGAAATATTTTACGATGTCCCTTAGTCACTTATTCTTACATTCTAAGTGTAAAATTTTCCTCATATGTAATCTAAATTCTTCATGCTTCAGGTTGATTTGTTTTTTATTTGACCTTCACTGAAGATTGAGAACATCTGGTCTCCATTCTTTATGCATAGATTAAATACCTCTAAGGTCTTCTCTTCTCCGGAATAATAATCTGTGCTACTTTAAAATTTTTCTTGTAGGTTTCATTTTCAACCCTTTAATCATCTTTGTGGTCCTCCTCTGAACTTTCTCCAAGTTCTCCATGTCCTTTAGTGGTAGAGACCAGAACTAGAAACAATGCTCTTGTAAAGGTCTGAGCAGTGGCAAGTACAATGGAAAAAATAATCTCAAGTTTCCTACATTCTTGATTTCTATTTATGTGACCAAGTATTGTGTTTACTTTAACCACAACACTACATTTTAACTATGCTAATCTAATTATTCCTTTACTACTAAGAGATTTTCCAACTTTATTTAATATAGGCAATTACTGATTCTTGGGAGTTTATGCTATTTTTCCTCTCCAACCATAGTACTTTATGTTTGTTCCTTACTATATTCCATTATCCTAATTGTGGTAAATCTCATTATTTAGAGAGATAAGACTTAGTTACGTAGTGTTGCTGTAAGAAAAATACCACAAGGAGATGGCTTTAAAGGACAGAAATTTATCCTAATTTCTGATCAATTTGTTAAATTATTTTAATCCAACACTACTCTCTACTGTGATATAAGGAATAGATACCACTTAACCACATTTCTATCCAACTCCAATTGTCAATAATGTACTAATATTTGAATACTTGATCGCTACATTGTCAACAAGAGGGGTTTAAGTGCCCTAACAGTGTGCCAGAATTTACAGATCCCTGAAAAATATCTGGCTTAGAGGTCTTGTTAAATCTGCTCCATCATCTCTACATCCCAGCCCAACTGTGACTATCTCAGAAGTTAGAGGGCATAGGTATGAAAAACCAAAATGGTCTCATAATTTCATAACATATCAAAAAATCTAAAGTCTTCCCAGTATACTGACCAGTTTCTTTTGAAGAAAATATTGAAAATATTGGAAAAAAATCACTAATTCTTCTAAATTCAACTATTTGGGTTACCTTGCTCTACAAAGTCTCCTATTCTGTCACTAATGAATTAGATCAGTTTGAATAAATTTATTTGTAAATATCCCAAAAATCTTTGTCATAAGAACCTTATTATAAGTGGAACTACGCCAGATAAAATACCAAGAAAATTAAACTGGCATTGTTCTTCTCATTGAGTAGGATCCTAGATATTTAAATGACTTACTAACATGAAGCTATAGATTTTCAGATAAAATTAATCAAGCCATTAATTGCTATTACAGATATGAATTATATCACATATAGTTCAGACGTAATGCACTTAAGAGTTGAAAAACAAGGGCCACTATTTGGAAGACAAAGGACCATACTTAATGGCCAGGGAGGGAGAAGTAATTGTGGTGTTCTATGCTCCATCTAAACAGAGTTGTTTTAGCCAACTTTTTAAATATCAATGGGCAGTAATATTGTTCTCTGAAATGTGAAGATTTGAAAGATGTTTATAAGTGATGAAACAAGAAACAAAGGTTAATTTGTTGCTTAAGCTAACATGATAACCAAAAGAGGATTTTTTTTTCAATAATGAAATATATTAGAAAGATGAACATGTTGTTGTTAGGTGCTATCGAGTTGGTCCCAACTCACAGTGACTCTATGCACAACAGAATGAAACACTACCCAGTCAAGCACACCCTCACAATCCCTGCTACGAGTGAGCCCATCATTGTAGCTACTGTGTCAATCCATCTTGTTGAGGGTCTTCCCCTTTTTCACTGACCCTGTACTTTGTTGTTGTTGTTATGTGCCATCGAGTCGGCCCCGACTCATAGTGACCCCTCCTTGGGTTTCCGAGGCAGTATCACTACAGAAGTAGGATTGCCCAACCTTCCTTCCCAGGAGTGGCTGGTGGGTTTGAACTGCCAGCCTTATGGTTAGCAGTCAAGTGCCTTAGGCACTACGCTACCAGAGCTCTTTACCAAGCATGATACCCTCTCCAGGCACTGATCCCTTCTGACTATATGACTGAGGTAGATGAGATGAAGTCTGGCCATTCTTGCTCCTAAGGAGCATTCTGGCTGGACTTATTCCAGGACAGATTTGTTCATTATTCTGGCAGTCCATATTTTCAGTATTCTTCACCAGCAGCACAATTCAAAGGCATCAGTTCCTTCGTTTTCCTTCTTCTTTGTCTAGCTCTCTTATGTATATGAGGCAATTGAAAATACCATGGCTTGTGTTAGGGGTATCTTAGTCTTCAAAGAGACATCTTTACTCTTTAACACATTAAAGTCTTTTGCAGCAGATTTACCCAGTGCAATACGATATCTGATTTCTTGATTGCTCCTTCCATGGGTATTGATTGTGGATCCAAGTAAAACGAAATCCCTGGCAACTTCAATCTTTTCTCCATTTTTGTGATCTTTCTTATTGCTCCATTTGTGAGGATTTCTGTTTTCTTTATGTTGAGGTGTAATCCATACCAAAGACTACAGTCTTTGATCTTCATCAGTAAGTACTTCAAGTCTTCTTCACTTTCATCAAGGAAGCTTGTGCCATCTGCATATTGCAGGTTGTTAACGAGTCTTCCTCCAATCCTGACACCATGTTCTTCATATAGTCCAGCTTTTGGATTATTTGCTCATTATACAGACTGAGTAAGTATGATGAAAAGATAAAACGCTGACACACACCCTTCCTGATTTTAAACCATGTAGTGTCCCTTTGTTCTGTTTGAACGACAGTCTCATGGTCTATGTAATGGTTCCTTATGAGCACAATTCAGTGTTCTGCAATTACCATTCTTCTTAATGTTATCTGTATTTGTTATGATCCACACAGTTGAATTCCTTTGCATAGTCAATAAAACACAGGTAAAGATTTTTCTGACATTCTTTGCTTTCAGCCAAGGTCCATCTGACATCAGCAACGTTATCTCTCATTCTTGTCTATTCTGAAACCAGCTTGAATTTGTGGAAGTTCCCTGTCAATATACTGCTGCAACCATTTTTGTATTATCTTCAGCAAGATTTTATTTGCATGTGGTATTAATGATAATATTCCACATTCTATTGGATCACCTTTCTTTAAAATGGGACCCAACATCAATCTCTTCCAGTCTGTGGGCCATGTAGTTGTCTTCCAAATTTCTTGGCATAAGTGAGTGTCTCTAGCACTGCATCCATTTGTTGAAACATCTCAATGGCCTTGTTTTTGCCAATTCCTTTAGTGCCGTTTGGACTTCTTCCTTCAGTATCATTGGTTTTTGATCATATGCTACCTCCTGAAGTGGTTGAGCATCATATAGTGACTATTTCTCCCATCTTCTTTTGATGTTTCCCACATCGTTTAGTATTTTGCCCATTGAATCCTTTAATATTGCAGCTCGAGGCTTGAAGTTTTTCTTCAGTTCTTTCAGCTTGAGAAATGCTGAGTGTGTTCTTCCTTTTTGGTTTTCTAACTCTAGGTTTTTGCATATTTCATTATAATACTTTACTTCCCAATCCAACCTTTGAAATCTTCTGTTCAGCTCTTTTATTTCAGCATTTCTTCCATTCGCTTTAGCTACACTACATTCAACAGAAAGTTTCAGAGTCTCTTCTGACATCCATTTTGGTCTTGTCCATTCCTGTTTTTGTAATGACAGTTTGCTTTCTTCATGTATGATTTTCTTGATGTCATCCCACATCTTCTCTGGTCCTCAGTCACTGGTGTTCAATGCACTGAATATATTCTTCAGGTGGTCTGTAAATTCGGATGGGATATAATCAAGGTCATATTTTGGCCTCTTGGGCTTGTTTTCATTTCCTTCAGCTTTAACTTGAAATTGCATATAAGTATTTGATGGTTTTTCACTGTCAGCTCCTTGCCTTATTTTGACTGATGATATTGAGTGTCTCCATTACCTCTTTCCACAGTTTGATTCTTGTGTATTCTATCTGATGAGCCCCACATGTCAGTGAAATTATTATCCATCAAAGAAGCAAAAAGAGTCTTTTGAAGTTGAGGAACTAAAAAATTGTGGTAAATCTCATTATTTAGAGATATAAGACTTAGTTACCTACTGTTGCTGTAAGAAAAATACCACAAAGGGATGGTTTTAAAGGACAGATATTTATTTTTCATAGTCCAGGAAGCTACAAGTCTGAATTTAGGGCATGGCATCAGGAGGAAGTCCTTCTCTGTCTATGTCAGCTTCTAATAGTGAGCAATCCTTGGAGTTCCTGGGCTTGTAGATGCATCTGCCTTGTATGTCTGTCTTCATATATTTTCTTCCAATGTGTGTGTATCTGTGTATATATTCTAGTTTTTTATAACTCAGATTTTATTTGGTTTAGGATCCACCCCTACACACTGGCATGACCTAATTAACATAACAAAAAGCCTTATTTCCAAACAGGGTCACATTTACAGGTACAGGGGTTAGGATTTCAAGAAATATTTTTTGGGAACACAATTCAATCCATAACAGATACTAATTCCCAGAAATAATAGATTAAAGAATTAATAGTGCTTTCTCTGGGTTATCGGACTCAGAGTGGGATGGGGTGGGGTAAGAGACTATTGCTGTAGTGTCTAAGGCATTTGACTACTAATCAGAAGGCTGGTGGTTCAAACTCACCAGCAATTCCTCCTTATAATCATTAGAATATAATGTTTTGATTTAAAAATTTTTAATAAAACTTTTGTTTAAAAATCCTGTACTACAGTAGTTTGAATTTAACAAAATCCATGGCCTTAAAAAAATTTAGAATAGATTACAAGAGATAACAAGAATACAAGGCACAGTATGCAATAATTATGTGGAGTCATTTAGTCTAAAAAAATGTACGGGACAACACCAGGCATATTTATAACTGCTCCTCTTTCAAAATTCAGTTGTGTGGTTTATGACACTTCTTTACTCTTGCAATTAACACTACCTTCAGTTGAAGAGCTGTTGTTGTTATTAGGTGCTGTTGAGTTGGTTCCAACTCATAGTGACCCCATGCACAACAGAATGAAACATTTTCTTCTCCTGCGCCATGCTACAATCATTGCTATGCTTGAGCCCATCATTGCAACCACTATGTTAGTCCATCTTCTTGATGGTCTTTCCCTTTTTTCACTAACCCTCTACTTTATGAAGCATGATATCCTTCTCTACGGATTGGTCCCTTCTGACAACATGACCAAAGTATATGAGATGAAGTCTGGCCTTTGTCGCTTCTAAGAAGAAAGACATATTTTTCATTCTTCTGGCAGTCCGTGGTATTTTCAAAATTCTTCACCAGTACCACAATTCAAATGCATCGATTTTTGCTCAGTCTTCCTTATTCATTGCCCAGTTTTGACAGGCATTATAGGCTGTTGAAAAGACCATGGCTTGGGTCAGGTGCACCTTAGTTTTCAAAGTGACATCTTTGCTCTTTGACATTTTAAAAAGGTCTTTTGCAGCAGATTTGCTTGGTGCAATATGTGGTATGATTTCTTGATCTGCTGCTTCCATGGGCAATGATTGTAGATCCAAGTAAAATGAAATCTCTAACAATGTCAATCTTTTCTCCTTTTATTGTGATATTCCTTATTGGTCCACGTATGAATGGTTTTGTTTTCTTTATGTTGAGATGTAATCCATACTGAAGACCTTAGTATTCGATCTTCATCAGTAGGTGCTTCAAATCATCTTCACTTTCAGCAAGCAAGGCTGTGTCATCTGCATACTGCAGGCTGTCAATGAGTCTTCCTCCAAACCTGACACCACGTTCTTCTTTATATAATCCACATTGTCAGATTGCTTGCTTAGCATACAGAATGAATAACTATGGTGAAAAGATACAGTCCTGACACACACTTTTCCTGATTTTAAACAATGGGGTATCCCCTTATCTATTAAACAATGCTGTATTTTAAATGAGCGTAATAATATACTACACTACAAAATATGTGAGCTACTTATCTCGTCCTATAAGACTCTAATCTGGCTTGCCTACTTCCACAATACTATGTTCCTTCTCATTTGCTATGAATTGACCACACTGGCCTACATTCTTCCCCAAATATGCAAATATTGGTCCTACCTGATGATTCTTCCTTAGATCTTCATATTACTTAATGAATCTTACTTTATTGGTTTATATCCACAATTCATAATTAATGTCATAGCAGTAACAGGCTTACCATTATGTTATTTATAAGCTATGTGTTGGCCTGAAACACTATTAATATTAAAGAAATTACTAAAGATAAGTAAAATGTATACAAAAATGTTGAGTTACCACAGAAGTCTTCTAACTTAGATCAAAAAATCTTCATGGGATAGGAAGCAAAAAAGGTATTACTTTCATTCCAGGATTGAAAGGTCAACAATTTGAATCCACCAACCACTCTGAAGGAAAAAAGGCAAGGCCATCTGTTCCTATGAAGATTACAGCCTAAGAAACCTATGGGGCAGCTGTCCTCTATCATGTAAGATTCCTATGAGTCAGAAGGGACTTGGTGGCACAACACAAAAACAAAAGAAAATTATCCAAGTGTGATGGCTAGCAAGTGATGAAACTGGATGGGATTCTAACTAAGCAAATTTGAAAAACAGTCTATTGCCCTTATCACTTATAGAAGGTAACAGAATGAAAACGTTTAGTGCTGGAAGGGAGGAAATTTGAACATTTTTGTACCCAAAATTAATCAGTACATAATACATGAACCCTCACTATTCTTTAATACCTAGTTAAACAAAATGGCTATGATATTTTACATATAGAATATTGTTGTTGTTAGGTGCCATTGAGGCGTTTCTGACTCATAGCGAACCCATGCACAGCAGAATGAAACACTGCCCAATCCCACGCCACCTCCATGATCCTTGCTATACTTAAGCCCATCATCACAGCCATCATCAATCCATCTCGTTGAAGGCCTCCCCCTCTTTCGTCGACCCTCCACCCTACCAAGCATGACATCCTTTTCCAGGGAATGGTCCCTTCTTACAACATGACCAAAATAGGTGAGATGAAGTTTGGCTATTGTCGCTTCCAAGGAACATTTTGGGTGCACTTCCTCCAGGACAGATCTGTTAGTTCTTTTAGCAGTCCATGGTATTTTCAGCATTCTTCGCCAGCACCACAACTCAAAAGCATCAACTCTTC
>NW_006921949.1:2037811-2039741 GCF_000298275.1 Orycteropus afer afer
CTAATGTCCTGACTGCTGCTTCCATTGGCATCAATTGTAGAACCAAGCAATGTGAATTCTTTGACAACCTCAATCTTCTCTCCATTTATTGTGATACTTCTCATTGGTCCAGTTGTGAGGATTTTTGTTTTCTTTATATTAAGACGTAATCCATACTGCAGACTGAATTCTTCAAACTTCATCAGTTAAGTGCCTCAAGTCATCCTCACTTTCAGCAAGCAAATTTGTATCGTGTGTGTATCTCAGGTTGTTAATGATTCTTCCTCCAATCCTCATGCCACGTTTTTCTTCATATAGTCCAACTTCTTGGATTATTTGCTCAGCATATAGATTGAATAAGTATGGGGAAAGGATACACGCCTGACGCACTTCCTTCTTGATTTTAAACCATGTAGTATCCATTTTGTTCTGTTTGAATGACAGCCTCCTGGTCAAGGTACAGGTTCCTCATGAGTACAATCAAGTGATTGGGAATTCCCATTCTTCTCAATTATGTTATCCACAATTTGTCATGATCCACACAATCAAATGCTTTTGTGTAGTCAATAAAACACAAGTAAACATCTTTCTGGTATTCTTTGCTTGAGCCAAGATCCATCTGACAACAGCTATGATATCCCTTGTCCCACGTCCTCTTCTGAATCCAGCTTGCACCTCTGGAAGTTCTCTGTCAATATTGCTGCAACCGTTTTTGAATTATCTTCAGTAAAATCTTACTTGCATGTGATATTAATGATATTGTTCTATAATTTCCACATTCTGCGGGATCACCTTTCTTTGGAATGGGTACAAATATGGATCTCTTCCAATCAGTTGACCAGGTAGCTATCTTCCAAATCTCTTCTCAAAACCGAGTGAGTGCCTCCAGTGCAGCATCCATTTGTTGAAATATCTCAATGGGTATTTGGTCAATTCCTGGACCCTTGTTCTTCGCCAATTCTCTCATTACAGCTTCGACTTCTTCCTTCAGTACCATTGGTTGTAGATCATATGCCACTTCCTGAAATGGATGAAGATTGACTAGTTCTTTTTGGTACAGCGACTCTGTGTATTCCTGCCATCTTCTCTTGATGTTTCTTGCATCATTCAATATTTTGCACATAGAATCTCTCAATATTGCAACTCGAGGCTTAATTTTTTTCTTCAATTCTTTCAGCTTGAGATATGCCGAGTGTGTTCTCCCCTTTTGGTTCTCAAACTCCAGGTCTTTGGACATTTCATTATAGTAACTGGTTTTGTCTGCTCAAGCTGCTCTTTGAAATCTTCTGTTCAGCTCCTTTATCCTGTAATTTCTTCCATTTGCTTTAGCTACTCTCCACTCAAGGGCAAGTTTCTGAGTCTCTGCTGTCATCCATTTTGGTCTTCTCTTCTTTTCTCATCTTTTCAGTGATCTCTTGCTTTCCTAATGGATAATGTTCTTGATATCCTCCCACAATTCTTCTGGTTTTCAGTTGCTGGTGTTCAATGCATCAAATCTATTCTTTAGATGATCTCTAAATTCAGTAGGGATATATTCAAGATCATATACAAGTCTCTTGGACTTGTTTTCATTGTCTTTAACTTCAAGTTGAACTTGCGTATGAGCAGTTGATGGTCTGTTCCACAATCAGCTCCTAGCCTGGTTTTGGCTGAAGATACTGAGCTTTTCCACCACCTCTTGCCACAGATGTAATCAATCTGATTCCTGTGTGTTCCATCTGGTGAAGTCCACGTGTAGAGCTGCCGTTTGTGTTGTTGACAAAAGGTGTTTGCAATGAATAAGTCATTGGTCTTGCAAAATTCTACCATGCAAGTTCCAGCATTATTTCTGTCATCAAGGCCAAATTTTCCAACTACCAGTGATTCTTCTTCGTTTCCAACTTTTGCATTCCAGTCACCAGTGATAATTAACACATCCTGATTGCATGTTTGGTCAATTTCAGACTGTAGA
>NW_006921949.1:2040506-2041253 GCF_000298275.1 Orycteropus afer afer
CTATTCATAAGGTTTTCCCTGGACAATTCTTTGAGAAGTGGATGGCCTCCTCCTTCTTCCTAGTCTGTCTCAGTCTGTAAGCTGGGCTTATACCTTGCACCATGTGCATCCCACTGGGTTTGAAACACTAGTGGCTCAGCCTCAAAACTCACATCAACATATCACCATGGTAGGGCGAACTGACAGGCAATATTAACATCTGGAAAATTCTTAAATGTCTTCATATTAAAAGCTCTGATACATGTAACAAATTCAGTTTATTTATGTATCCATTCATTCATTCAATGGATAACTAATGGGAAACTACTATGTGCTGGGCACTGTTACAGGTTTTGTGAACACAGCAGTGAATAGACACAGTTTTCTATTTCTGTTGATTGTAGATTTTAGTGAATATATCACTGTAGCAACGGTATGTGCAAACAAACAAACAAAAATCCTTTTCTGTGGAAAAGTATTTAACTTTCCTTCCAATAGATTATGAAGTTAAAAAAGTAAAAAGTATTTAAATATTGTTAATTTATATCTCTTTGGGAACAAAACCTACTAGGAAATATTAAGAGATTATGTATTTAATTTTATTCAGTTCAGTCATTTATAAAGTTTAAGTATCGATTGTATATGTTAGACATTCTACCAAAATTCTTTCTGAGGGCTTTCAATATAGTAGGAACTATTTAAAGGTATTCTAAACATTGATAAAAATGCTTTATCTATATTTATCAGGTGAAGGGCTTGCGGGGGGGG
>NW_006921949.1:2055341-2068524 GCF_000298275.1 Orycteropus afer afer
ACAAAATACTGTTCCACCTCCTACTTTGGCGAGTAGCGACCGGGATCTTAAAAGCTATCAAGCTGCCATCTAGATGCAACGATGGGTCTCTCCTCATCCAGAGCAAAGATGAATGAAGAAAACCAAAATTCATGGAAACACAATTAGTCCTAGTGACTAGTACACCATCTGATCTGCAGCCTATACGACTGAGACCAGAACTAGATGGTGCCTGGCTACCACTGTCATCCATCTGCAAGGGGATCTAAGTAGGAGATCCTTGATAGAGAGGGAGAACAATGTGGAACGTAAGTCGAATTCATTTGGAGAGAAAAAAAAGAGGTGGGGGACTAGGTTTGCTGGTCAGATAGAGCCTGGTGGAACTGCTGAGACTATGGCCCCTAGCTGCCCTTTAGGTCTGGAATTGAACTCACACCTGTGGTTTCTAGCCAAAGAAAAAACAGGCATATGAGGTGAACATTTACCTCAGGCAGATACACTCCTTAGAGAGAACAATCATGGGAGAAGGAAGGGCTGCTTATGCACAGGGAGACAGCTCAGGGGGCAGGAGTGCATAGAGGGATGGACATTGGGAAGAGGTAACTATGGCGAGGAAGTGGGAGGGGAGCTGTTGCATTGTGGTAAACTGTGGTCAATGACATGAGACAAAGTATATGTGAACTGCTGTATGGAAAGTGAATTTGCTCTGTAAATCTTCACCCAAATCACCAAAAAAAAAAAAAAAGAAAAGAAAAGAACATAGCATAGACTGAGAGAGAAATCCACAGAATCAAAGTCTGCTAATGTAATTTACAACCACATCCTAGCTGAGTCACCGCCCACTCCAAGCCTCTCCACCTTAGAATTGAAAAGATTACTCCAAAGCTCCATCCATATCCCATCTTTCTCTTGCCCTCTCTTTAAGGCCTCAATGTTACAACTCATTGCTCTGCAAAAGGAGGCCCTGCAATTCCTAATTGTTTTCCCAGAGATTTCCTCATCATGGTACACACACCCACACACACAAAAGTCAATTGCCATAGAGTCAATTCTGACCCATAGCAACCCTATATAGACAGAGTAGAACTGCCCCACAGGGTTTCCAATCTTTACAGAAACTCATTGTCATATCTTTCTCTCAGTTAGCAGTTGATGTAGGCACACACCTTTGGTTTCAGTATCTTCATTAATCCCGTCCAGCTGACTTCTCTCCCTTCTCCTTCAGCCACAGCCAGCCCTTCTCTTGTCTTGAATGGGATCCACACTTCTTATAGTGACACAGTAGGCCCTGTTCACCACCCCACCTTATCCCCTTTCTGTGATCTTAACCTGCTGTGTTCTCTGTGCTACACGACCTTGGCACATCCTGTCACTCTCTCTGGAGGATCTTCCATGGAACTTCCCTTGATTGCCTTCTTCTTATCATTTGGGTTTCAGCCCACAAGTCACTCTAACCACCCATTCTAGAATGCCCTGAGGTCACTTGCTATCCCCTCATCTGCTTTAATCTTCATCACTCTCATCACAACATTGGCTTCTTCCTTTGACCTGTGTATGACCCATTGCCGCAGATTAGAAAGGAAACTGTATGTGTTCACAGAACTACGCTATCCTGTCCACCACTGTAATCATACCCACAGAAGAACCAACCAGTTGCCATCTAATTGACTCAGACTCATAGCAACACCTTGTGTTTCAGAGTAGAACTATATGTAGGGTTTTCAATGACTGATTCCTTTGAAAACTTCAACGGCACTCTAGTATTAAACAGGACAACTCCCCAAGGATATCAGCAGAGAAAAAATGAAAAAATAATAACTCATACAAACTGTATTTTAGCATTAATACACCCACATATACAACACAGCCATGCACATGTGCATAATGCACATGTGTGCATAGTGAACATAGGAAATTAATGCTTGAGGAGGGGGTTGCGTGGTTTGTCAAAACCTTATAATGTGAGCATTATCTGCACAAAATACAGTACTGGCCAAGTGATGTGCTGATGTTCTGTCACAAAAACATCAGAGTGATTTGCTACTGAACATGTAAAAGATGTAAAAGATCATGATGTATTAAAATTGTACAAAGCAAATGCATAATCCAAGAAGATACATTTTATAGGTAGGAAAGGGAAGATTAACAAATTTTGAATGACCCTCCAAATACCAAAATGGTTAGCAAATTTACCTTCACCCAAAGTTTGAACTTCCATTATTTACTCAGTTTCTGTGCTATATGGGGCATGATTCTAATCTCATCAAAAATTCATTATGGCAAAAGGGAAACTGAACTGTGACACCCATATATGGCATTACCAAACCAAGAAGAAAAGAAAAAGCATTTCACCAAAGTAAAGATAGTGTCTCTCTCACTCAAATAGAATGCTTTCTCTAAATCCATCTTTAGTCAGTCTGGCACTTAGTTGATTAAGTTTCAAAATACTGATCACTTGAGAGATTAAACACCAAGCCACCATAGCTAAATAGTATTGGCTTACTCCACCCAAAGGAGCCCTCATGGCACAGGTCAGCAAAAACCAAAAAGGTCAGCAGCTGGAGGCTATCAGCTGCTCCATGGATGAAAGATGAGGCATTCAGCTTCCATAAAGGTAATAAACAGCCTTGGAGACACCCTGGGGCAGTTCTGCTCTGTCCTATAGGGTCACTATGAGTCAGAATCAACTCAACAGCAGTGGGTTTGGTGTTTGGTGGTTTATGCCACTCATAAGAAATAGTAAAGGAGTGAAATCCTTTTTAATCCCATTTTAATCTATTAACATTATCAGTCTTATTGCAGTGTTTTAGAGCTTGTATTAGTATCATAGAAGGGCTAGAAAAGCATTTTATAAAATTAATAATATTAAAATTCTTTTCAATCCTATTTTACTTCTAACATTATTAGCTTCATTGTAATGTTTTAGAATTTCTGTTAGTATAATAGCATGATTAGAAATGTTTTATAAAACTAACAATATGCACTTTTCAGGTATGAGATTATTTCATAAAATAGGTCTGGAAATTATAATGTCATAACACTGGATTATATATTCTAACTCTGTTTTTTTTTTTTTTTTAATTGCTTCCTTCCATCCTTAATTTCATCATCCCACTCCTGCACTCCTAGCTCAAACAGAAACATATGAGTTCACACAATAAAGTGATAGCAAGAAACCATTTTTTTGGTAGTAGTATGCATTTTAGCAGGCATATTCTTAGCTTTCCTTTACATAATTAAATATTTGCACCATTTCAAGTTTTGTCAATATATTTCATAATCCAACTCATCAATATATTTATTTTATAAATTTTTATGCAGAAAATACAAAGAACCTTAACAATAACAAAAAAGACTAAGACCCAGACATTTTTTTAGTAATAAGCCACTCATACATTCTTAGTTTATAGTAAAAATAAAACATTTTTGTATATCTCATGCTAATTATCTATCCTCAAGATAAAAAGCTTTGACCTTGGCAAACAGAAGAACTGTATCTTAGTCTTGGTTATGGTATGTCACTGGACCTATATACAATTATGTCAAGTGAGGACTGCTATTTCTTTCTTTTCTTTTTTTTTTTTTTTTTATCTCCAAAGCCTATTCCCTAAGAAAGGAAGGCATGCAATATGAAAGGAACAGCCAAATAATAAGACCCCACCTGTAGGATCCAAAGAGCAGAGCAGCTGGATAGCCCCAAAGAACAATACTTTTGGATTCTTTTCTCAGATAAAATGTTTTGCACCTTCTCTTGTTTAATAATGAATATCTTTTGTTTATATGCAAAAGTATTACTGTCTAGGATCTCTTCCACATGTGTCTCTTCACTATTGTTACATCATTTGTTCAAACCAAAGACACCATACTAACATTTTTCACTTTGCTCAAACTCCATCTTGCTGGGAATTTGGAATCTATTGGGGATTTTAAGTTCCAACCAAATATTGATGCAGCTGCTCCCTGAAGTTTTTGAATATGTAAAAATTGTGTGTTTTGGAGAATGAACATTAAAGGTGTTCAGCCTCCTCTACCTTGCTTTCCTTCCATATCTCAACCCAGTTTTATTTAGCTAGTTATTTTAAAGGACTATAGCACATATTTTTTCAGAAGTGATAAGATTATTAATAAAATTGACACAGTGGCTGCAACAATGGGCTGAAGTGTAGCAAAGACTGTGAGGATGGTGCAGGACTGGGCAGTGTTTCATTCTGATGTGTATGGGGTTGCTATGATTCAGAGCTGACTCAACAGCATGTAACAACAACAGTGCAGAAAGAGATCTACTAACTGTGCTTGGCATAGAGTTTTCTGTGGGGTGTGGTTAAGATGAAGGTAAAAGAAAAGAGGAGTATCAAACAAATAATAAGAACATAATTAATAGAGCTCACTAGACTGAAAACTGCGTAGAAAACTACATGTATTATAATTACTTGGATAGCGACTATAATGACTTGGTGAAAATTAATGAAATATAGATTTTAAAGCAATATTGTATTTGCAATCCAGAATTCAAAATAATTATCCTTATTTTATTCACTCATTGAATTTACTATGCTCTGGTAGCATAGTGGCTAAAGCACTTGACTGCTAACCAGAAGGCTGGCGGTTCAAACCCACCGGCCACTCCTCGGAAGGAAGGTTGGGCAATCCTACTTCCGTAGTGATACTGCCTTGGAAACCCAAGGAGGGGTTGCTATGAGTCGGGGCCAGCTCGATGGCACATAACAACAACAACATATACAAAGCACTATGATCTAGTTCTTTAATCCAGGGACCTAAGGAAGATAGTGAATGTTATGAGAGTTCTGGAGGAAGAGAATATATCTTCAAAATGACCCTGAATATATCTACTTCATGTATAGAATTTTCTAAGAATATAGTCTTAAGATTGTATCTCTTCTATAAAAATTGTTAATTTAAAAATTTTTTATTATGATTTGGGTGAAAGTTTACAGAGCAAATTTCATTGTCCATACAGCAGTTCATATATATTTTGTTTCATGACACTGACTGCAATTCCCTACAATGGAACAGCTCTCTTCCTCCCTGTAGTTACCTCTTCCCTGTATACTTCATTCTTATGCATTCCTGACTTCTAAGCTATCTCCCTGTGCAAATACTGTCCTTCTTCGCTCCCACAATTGATCGTTCTAAGGAATATATCGGGAGCTCTGGTAGCATAGTGGCTAAGGCACTTGACTGCTAACCAGAAGGCTGGCGGTTCAAACCCACCAGCCACTGTTCACCCTATATGACTGTCTATTGATTGGCTGGAAGCTACAAGAGTGAATTCAATTCCAGACCTGAAGAGTAACTAGGGGCCATAGTCTCAGGTGTCTCACTAGGCTCTATCAGACCACTAAACTTGGTGTTTTTTTTATGATTTTGAGCTTTGTTCCACATTGTTCTCCCATTCTATCCAGGATCCTCCTGCATTGATCTCTTTCCTATTGGTGGACAGTGGTAGCTGGGCACCATCTAGTTCTTCTGGTCTCATAGTCACACAGGCTGAGGTTTGCATGGTCCACTAGTCCCTTGGACTAGTTGTTTCCATGCATCTTTGGTTTTCTTATTTCTTCTTTGCTGAGGAAGAGGGGAGCTCTGGTGGCACAGTGCCTAAGGCATTTGACTGCTAACCAGAAGGCTGGCAGTTCAAACCCACCAGCCACTTCTCGGAAGGAAGACTGGGCAATCTACTGCCGTAGAGATACTGCCTTGGAAACCCAAGGAGGGATCGCTATGAGTCGAATTGACTCGACAGCAGTGAGTTTGGTTTTTTGGTTTGTGAATGCGGGAAGAACCACTGTTGTATCTAGATGGCCACTTGCAAGCTTTTAAGACCCCAGTCACTACTCACCAAAGTAGGATATAGAACAATATTTTTGTGTACTATGCCAATTGAGCTTGATGTCCCCTGTGAATATGGTTAATTTTTTTTTTATACTTTACCATGCTAGTCTAAATAATTGCAGTGTAGTAAATTACTTAGACTGGCTTTTCTACCCATAAGTCTTTGTAAACTCCAAGGTGGGATTTTCTATGAGCAATTGAGGAGCTCCTGATTGCTGAAGTTGTCCACCTGGAGTATTTCTGCTGGGAGTGGCACAAAACAATGTTCTGGGAGGTGCCCACTCTCTCTCACGTGCTTAGAGTTTGATGCTATAATTGGCTAGTTTGACTACCCTGCTGGGCTCAAAAGGAGGCCTCCTAGAGGCAGAACTCTCTCTCTCACTGCTGGTTGAGGAAGACGTGCTGCTGAAAGAGACCTGGGCTCCTGAGACACGCGTTACTGGGAAAGAGACGCAAGAGACATGCATTGCTGAGTGAGACACCGAGGGACCAGCACTGCTGGGAAAGAGACTGTGAGAGACTGTTGGCTGAGGGACGGTGGGCGGGAGAGAGACTGAGCATTCTTCCTGAACTTGAATTGTAGTCTGTGGTGCTTCCCTAATAAACCCCACAATCTGTGAGCTCTGTGTGGCCACTGCAGCAAATTATCGAACCCAGGAGAGAGGTGGTGGGTGCTTTGGGAGGAACGGTTGGTGAAAGGGCTGGAGGCAGGCAGCATGTCTGGCCTGGCAAGAATAGGCCTTGGGCTATTGATGGTGATTCTGCCTTCCTCTTGTGGGGCTCTAGAAGGTCAGAATATGTGGCCTCCCTGCCCTTTTTGCAATAATCCTTTAAGGCTAGCTTTTGGAAGGTGCTGATCATATCATCTCTCTACATGTAATTTCTCCTAAGTACTCAGTGAATCGTATAAATCCTCAATAATTATTTGAAAATAAATATTACAACAAACTTAACCAAATACTGTGGCATCAACTTATCTTGAGTCCCATACAGAAGTGATCCAGCAGGCCCACTGAATATGAATCCCATAGTAAAATAGGAGAAACTAGCCTTAAAAACAAGAACTACAGACCAGAGGAACAAAATTACTAAGATCAAGATGGTTTAAAATAGTTTGTACAAACATGAAATGAGTGTTGTTTGGATTCTAAATTTTCAGTGAATTTCCAATGTATCCTGCTCCTCTTTATAAGATGTACAATTATGTTGAATGTCTCAGAATTCCAGAGCACTCAAATAGTTACCACTACCACTCACCTTAAAAACAAAAATCAAAAAACAAAAAACCTGTTTTAAATGCATACATATATTTGGTACTCAAAGTTCAGTACCAATACCACTTCATAGAGCCAGGTACCTCAGTTTCAACCTACAACTCCCAAATTGTTTCCGTTTCCACACCACTGCAACTAACAATCCTGCCAGACTGCACAAAACCATTCAGTGGTTTTGTCTGATGTGGAGTAAAGTCCATGAGAGACTAGGAGGTGCCACCAGACTCATGCCAGGATAAAGATCTAAGCCTGTTGGGCTAAAAATTTATGCCTTAACCCAAGGTATCACCTTACTTCCATTCTCTTCCTTCTTAAATTAAAAAGTTTTTACCATGGCATTTTTTTATTTACCACTCAAAACAACTGTTTATTATTATTATTATTATTATTATTATTATTATTATTAAGTAATGACAATATACCTGAATGAATCATTCTGGTAGCTTTTTGGAAGAGCTAATTTTTATAGTGTTGGGACTTTAGCTGCATAGTAATCAATAGGCTATTAAAAATGAGACTGGTTGGCTGAAGAGAACATGAAGTCAGTCTGTCAGGGAATCTGAGTTTTAGTTCTGGTGCTACCAGGAATGAGTTACAACATCTTTTAGTAAGTCATTTCACTATGCCATAATTTTTCCATACTGCCTTTTTCAAGCTCATAGCATTGCCAGGTGAAACAGATAAGATATACTACATAAACAGTTAAGCATTCAGTAAATTTTGACCTGATCAAAATTTTTAAAAATAACTTCATTTTGTTGTTGTTTCAATCTGGAGGGAATTCTGTCAATTAATATTTCTCCTCCAAAAAAATCATCGAAAGCTAAGTACTTCTCTGAAACTGTCTCCTAAAAAACCAAAATATAAATCCAGAGAAGGAAACACTGTTTAAAATGATATTTTATACATATTTATTATATTAAATCAACAATGGGTAACAGAGCTTGAACAGTACTCCATAAGTTTCACATGAAAGTTACCATAATAGCAGGAGTTACAGGGCTCAGTTATTTCCAGCACATATTTTTTTTATTCTTCTTGCTAACCTTTTATTGACTTCAAAAGAAATTTTTATCTTCAGTGGTAGAAGAGACAAATAGAACTCAGCCTATCATTTTCACTCTAGGCGGTCATTCATAAATACAATTTAAAGATAAATAGAGCAACCCTATTTCAGTAGAGGAATTTAAAAAATTTAAATATCAATGAATACAAATAATTTGATTTTGCAAGCTTAGCATAAAGAAATGTGGAAGAAATAGATAATAAACTCCAGTTTATCCAAAACGCAAAAGGTGAAATTAAAACAACTAGCATCTTTAGTACCTGAGCTTCATAAGATGTATCCAAGACACTACAGGAACCTATTAGGGCAACAGATTTATTGCCCAATAAATTATATTCAAAGTAATTTAGTATTAGATATTTATTATAGGCGACTTCTATGGATCCACCATTCATCTGTCAGACTGTCGTACTGTGGTGGCTTGTGTGTTGCTATAAGGCTGGAAGCTATGGCACCAGTATTTCAAACACAAGCAGGGGCACCTGTTGGTCAGTTTCAGTGGAGCTTCTAGACTAAGACAGGCTGGGAAGAAGGACAGGGTCATTCACTTCTGAAAAAAATGGCCACTGAAAACCTTTATGAATATCAGTGAAACTATCTGATATACTACTAGAAAATTTTATGACTAGCAGTGAAATATTGTCTGATTTGAAGACTAAAGTACGCCTAACTCAAGCTACAGTACTTTCAATCACCTCATGTGCATGTGAAAGGTGGATAAGGAATAAGGAAGACCAAAGGACTGATGCCTTTGAATTGTGGTGTTAGTGAAAAATAAGGAAAACACCATGGACTGCCAGAAAAATGAACAAATCTATCCTGGAAGAATTGCAACCAGAATGCTCCTTGGAAGTGAGAATGGCCAGACTTCATCTCACCTACTTTGGTCATGTTGTCAGAAGGGACCAATACCTGGAGAAGGATATCATGCTTGGTAAAGAGGAGGGTCAGTGAAAAAGGGGAAGACCCTCAATGAGATGAACTGACATAGTGGCTGCAATGGTGGGCTCAAGCATAGCAAGGATTGTGAGGCTGGCACAGGGCTGGGCAATGTTTTGTTCTATTATACTTAGGGTCGCTATGAGTTGGAGCTAATTTGACAGCACCTAACAAAAACAACATAGTTCTGTGGATAACTACTAATTTATGGATAAAAATACTGCAATTCTAATGTAAGTAGGATATCTAATTTTCCACCTCTTTGGGAAAAATCAGAGAATACAAGAGTGGGTTCCAGTTATAATTTCAACATACCAAACCAAACTCTTTGCCCGAGTCAATTCCAACTCAGTGACCTTATAAATAGAACTGTCCCTTAGAGTTTCCAAGATTGTAAATCTTTACAGAAGCAGACTGCCCTATCTTTCTCCCACAGAGTAGCAGGTGGATTAGAACCACCAGCCTTTTGGTTAGCAGGAGAGCATTTAACCACTGGACCACTAGGGATCCTAATTTCATTGTAAGTTGCTTCAAATGCTGTTTATTTATATTTTCATACTTTTAAATCAATAGGGTGAGATACTAAAATTGGCCAACAAGATTGTAATGATAGCTTCAAACTTTTTCGTGCTAGGAAAATTACACATCTATTATGCCTAAACTGTAAGGAATTTTGGGAAATTTTAAAGATAGCATTAGAAAAATTCAGCATTAACATGAATTTTTAAAATCCTTACCTTTTCCTCTCAAAATGATACCTTCTGATATAATACAGAAAGTTTATTGTTAACTACCTTCAGACCAATATTGATTCTTCTTTTTGGCTACTGGTATTTTCAACATCTTGAAAGTGCATTTGAACTTATTTTATTTTAGATTTCTGTCACCAAATCTAAAAGAGCGTTAGCATAATCCACTAAATACAGATAATTTTTGGAAGCACTGCTCACTGGACTTCTATGCTGTGTAACATATTCAATTAAAAATAAAACACTTTTAAGTAATCTTTAGGGAAAGCTACATGCCAAACAATACAAGCTCATGGTAAGAAAATTATCTTTGGGATTTAGAACTGCAAATCAAAATAAATCATCAACTATTTATGAAGAATGATTTTCTGTGTCGAATAGAAATGTTAACACTGTGAAAAGCTTGTACCTAACTATGAATCATTTTAAAATCATCCCAGGATATTTCAACTTGATTTGATTTAAGCCATAACTTAAAAATTTCAAAGCCAACTGAGAGCTACCTTCACAAACTATTTTGAATTTAGAAAAAATTCAAAAGTGCAGAAGTCCCATGAAGATATGATAAGGACTCAGGTGTCCTGAACTCATGTTACCTTGCCAAATATGATTCATCCATGTAATAAACTAATCTCTCTGTTTGAAAAGGGCACAAATATCCTCCATTTGACTACAGCCTTCTCCCTTCAGATATTGATATGAAAGGCTTTTGGCTAAGTGCAAGGACTATTTTTCCCTGGAGAAACTGCAGCTGTGATAGTTGACCTCAGCCTTTTAAGACCAAAAGATTCTGCCTGGGAAAATGACTTACTTATTACCAGCGTTAGCCAGAATAAAAGGCTTCAGTTTTCAGATCTTCACTGAACAACTGCTCTTTCAGTATTCTTAACGTACCACCCAACACTGCTGTATTGCACAATTCCAGAGGATAAAATTCATATACAATATGAGTATGCCTTCTGGAGTTTTGCAATTCAGATCCATTGGTATAGCCCATCATCATTTAAGCTTTTTTTTGGAATTCTGACTTACTTGTTATAGTCTACTTATTGCAGACTGGGGTGGATTTACCCAATAAGCAAGGTAAGTACAGACTTACTTATGCTTACTTACTAATCTGCAGTGAACAATTTCACATAGAGTTCACAACATCCATGGTGAAAAACATGTGAAACTC
Source organism: Orycteropus afer afer (assembly GCF_000298275.1). Classification (NCBI taxonomy): domain Eukaryota; kingdom Metazoa; phylum Chordata; class Mammalia; order Tubulidentata; family Orycteropodidae; genus Orycteropus; species Orycteropus afer. The sequence goes on from NW_006921949.1 coordinate 2,066,376, forward strand.
TTCACTACAGATTAGTAAGTAAGCACAAGTAAGCCTGTGCTTAACTTGCTTATTGGGTACTCCATCCCTCTCAGGGTCTGTAAATTGGAAAACAGATTTTGATTCTGTAAGAAGTTGCTGTGGGATTGGGAGAGACAGATCCAGCCATACATAGAAGAAGAACCTTTTAAGTGATTAAAAAAAAAAAAAAGTCAAATTGCTCACTATAGATGAGTAAATAAGCACAAGTAAGCCCATACGTCCTTGCTTATTGGCTAATATAATACTGATTGTAGAAATGCTGTCCAAATCAGACCAATTTACCAGGCAATAACTTTTGCCAGGGAGCTCGGTTGGCGTACTGCCTAAGGCACTTGACTGCTAACCAGAAGGCTGGTGGTTCAAGCCCAACAGCCACTCCTCGGAAAGAAGGTTGGGCAATCTACTTCCGTAGTGCTACTGCCTTGGAAACCCAAGGAGGGGTTACTATGAGTCGGATCTGACTCGATGGCAGTGAATTTGGTTTCATTTAACTTTTGTCAACCTGATCAAGACATGAATCTTTTAAAACATGCAATCATTATTTCATGCCCTTTTAAAAGACTTCCAAAATCAAACCAACTGATCATTCATGGAAAACAATATGATGTGGTAAAAGCCCACTGGAGTTAGGAGACCTACCATTTATTACTTACATGACTCAGATCATTCCTCTATTGAATGCTGTTGCTAGGTCTCATCTAGTTAGTTCTTACTCATAGTGACTCTGTGTACAATAGAACAAAAGTGTCTGGTCCTGTGCCATCCTTAAAATCTTTGCAATGTTTGAGGACACTGTTACAGCCACTGTGCTAATCCTATTTCTTGAGGGTTTTCCTCTTTTTCACTGACTTTCTACTTTACCAAGGGACTTATCCAGGGACTGATAACCCCTACATGTCCAAAATACATGGTATGAAATCTCGTCATCCTTGCTTCTAAGGAGCATTCTTATTGTACTTCTTCCAAGACAGATTAGTTCGTTTTTCTTGAAATCCATTGTATATTCAATGTTCTTCACCAGCACTATAATTAAAAGGCATCAATTCTTCTTCAGCATTCCTTACTCATTGTGCAGCTTTTGCATTCATATGAGGCAAATGAAAATACTATTTCTTGAGTCAGGCACACATTATTCCTCCAAGTGACATCTTTTCTTTTCAACACTTTAAAGAGGTCTTTTGTAGCATATCTGCCTAATATGCTGTTTCCATGGGCAATGGTTGTGAATTCAAGTAAAATGAAATGTTTGACAACTCCAATCTCTTCTCCATTTATTGTGATGTTGTTTATTTGTCCATTTGTGAGGATTTTTGTTTTCTTTATGTTGAGGTACAATCCATACTGAAGGCTGTAGTCTTTCATCTTTATCATTTAAGTGCTTCAAATATTTTTCACTTTCAAGAAGAAAGGTTGTGTCATTTCCATATCACAGGTTGTTAATGAGTCTTCTTCCAATCCTGATGCTGCATTCTCATATACTCCAGCTTCTCAGATTATTTGCTCAGCATACAGATTGAGTAAGTATGGTGAAAAGATACAAGCCTGACTCACATCTTTCTTGATTTTAAACCACTCAGTATCCCTTTGTTCTGTTCCAATGACTGCATATTGAGCTATGGATAGATTACACATCAGCATAAATAAATAACTAGAATTACCATTCTTCTTAATGTTACCCATAATTTGGTATGATCTACACAGCTGGATGCATAGTCAATAAGACAAAGGTAAATATCTTTCTGATATTCTCTGCTTTCAGCCAAGATACATCTGACATCAGCAATGAAGTCCCTCATCCTATGTCCTCTTTTGAACCTGACTTAAATTTCTGGCAGTTCCCTGTTGATGTAATGCTGTAACCATTTTTTAAATTATCTTCAGCAATATTAATCATATTAATTTCTGCATTCTATCACCTTTCTTTGGAATGGGAACAAATATGGATGTCTTCTAGTAGTCTGGCCAAGTATCTGCCTTCCGAATTTCTTGGCATAGATGAGTGAGCCAGACAGAGGACCAGTCAGCCACAGGGACCCAGGTGGGGGGGATACGAGAGGTCTCCAACAGCAGGACAAACTTGTCTGTCGGTTTGTCCTACTGTGGCCTGCCATATGGTCTATCATGAAAA
>NW_006921949.1:2070489-2088066 GCF_000298275.1 Orycteropus afer afer
TGTTGTATTTGGATCTCTGTTAACTGTTTGTGAAGAGCAGCCAAGGGTGATTCAGGCTCTTCTTGGTGGTTTTTTATCATTGGCCTTTTCAGTCTTGCGGGTCTGGAGTGTCCTTGGGGTTTCTGGAAAGCAGAATGTGTTTTCAAGCCCCAGGAATCTGCGAGAACACTGTCTCTTTAAATATCCAAAATAGTCAATCCACTTTTAAACCCTCAAAATGGCAGTGGCCTCCAGACCGGTAAAAGTCCACAGCTCATCCCGCCCGTCTCTTCACCTTCTCCATTTATTCTCCAGCCACCATGCACAGTCCTCCGTGCAGTCCTTGGCTATCAGGGCTGATGTTTTGGTTATTTCTTAGGTTCTACCACCACTCGGGAATCTCCAAGCTGTCTGTGCTGTCAGGATTCCTCAGGATTGCTGCCAGACCGCAGTTCCATATGTCTCCTTTTTTGGTATTTTCACAGAAATTCTTCTGCTAGTTAGGGTTTAGTCCACTGCTATATCCTTCCCTTCAAGGCTCAAGGGTCCAGGATTATCTTCTGTGTCTGTGTTAATTGTTTTCCCTTTTCCTTGTTGAAGAGGGTCTGTGCAGTCTTTCTGCCTAGTCCGCCATCTTGCCCGAACTCCTCCATTGTCTCTTTCTACAGATGAAGTTGATTTCATTTCTGTGTATTCCATCTGGCAAGATCATGTGTATAGTCACCATTTATGTTGTTAAAAAAAAAAGTATTTCCAAGGGTTAAGTCATTAGTCTTGCAACATTCTATCCTGTGTTCTCTGGCATCGTTTGTATCACCAAAGCCATATTTTCCAACTAGTGATCATTCTTCTTTGTATCCAAATTTTGTATTTAACCACCAGTAATTATCAATGCATCTTGATTGCATGTTCTATCAATTTTACACCACAGAAGTTGATAAGAAAAAAACTTCAATTTCTTTGTCATTAGTGATTGATGTGTAAATTTGAAAAACAGTCATATTAATTGGTCTTCCTTGTAGGTATATGGATATTATCCAATTACTGACTGTGTTTACTTCAGAATAGATATGGAAATGTTCTTTTTGATAATGAGTATGACACTATTCCTCTTCAATTTGTCATTTCCAGTATAGTAGATCACATCATTGTCTGATTCAAAATGGCCAATACCAATCCATTTCAGTTCACTGTTGCCTAGGATATTGATCTTTATGCATTCCATTGCATTTTTTATGATTTCCAATTTTCCTAGATTCATACTCCTAGATTCCTACATTCCACATTCCAATTATTAATGGATGTTTGCAGCTGTTTTTTCTCATTTTGAGCTGTGCCACATCAGTCATTGAAGGTCCCAAAAGCCTTACTTCATCCATGTCATTAAGGTTGACTCTACTTTGAAGAGGCAGTTGTTTCCCAGTCATATTTTGAGCACCTTGGAAACTGAAGGGCTCATCTTCTGGCCCTATATCAGACAATGTTCTCCTGTAATCCATAAGGTTTTCACTGGTCACTTTTTTTTAGAAGTAGATTGCCAGGTCCTCCTCCTTCTTGTGCATTAATCTGGAAGTATTGTTAAAATCTGTCCAAGACAGGTAACCCTGCTGCTGTTTGGCATACAAAGCCACCACAGTACGACAATCTGATAGGTGAGTGGTGGTTTCTATCCATTAACTACAGTAATATAACTGCCTTAACTACTCCAAAGAACAACTATGAGAATAAACTAAGCTCTCTAAGCTGAAACACAGTATGTAAATATTATTTTAAAATAATAGAAAAGTCTTCTCAATATTAAGAGAACAAAGCAATGCTAAATTATTTAAAATAGAGTTTCTATGGGACTATTTGCCCTTGTTGTTAGGTGCCATCATGTCAGTTCTGATTCATAGTGACCCTGTGTAAAATAGAAGGAAACACTGCTTGGTCCTGTGCCATCCTCACAGTCCTTGCTATGTTTGAGCCCATTGTTGGAGCCACTGTGTCAATCCATCTCATTCTTCTTTTTCACTGACGCTCTACTTTGCCAAGTATGATATCCTTTCTCCAGGTACTGATTCCTTGTGATAACATGTCCAAAGTAAGTGAGATGAAGTCTCGCCTTCCTTGCTTCTAAGGAGCATTTTGGCTATACTTCTTCCAAGACAGATTTGTTTATTCTTCTAGTAGTCCATGGTATATTCAATATTCTTCAACAACACAGACTTTATTTAGGGTATCTTTTTTGATGGCTCATATTTTGCATGTAAAAATAGTTCAAATCCTAGTTAGAAACATATCTAATAATGTTCTTTTAACAAAGTAAAATAAAGTTTACATTATAATGTGTCATGTATCTTTGCCTGATAATTGTCTCATTTGAGTTTTTAGCACTTTAGAGATTTAACAGAATACATATATAGTTTCAAGGAATGAACATTTGTATACAACCAAATGCTAGCAAATAAGTTTCCTTTTTTTCCCCTGAACTTTATAGTCATCAAATGAAACAAATCCCTTTTGATGTCACATGCACAAAGTCACCAACAAAAGTTAAAAAAGAAAATCTATTTATTTCAGGCTTAAACAAGACCATTTCATCAGCTCTCAGAAGATTAGATTCTAAAACTACGCTGAAGTTTGATCAGTGAAACTTCCTAAGGCACAAAGAGGAGGTTGGGTGGTGCAAATGATAGATAAGTCTGGCTATCTGATTCCAAAGCATCACAGCTTTGTCAACCCTATGGATTCAACGTGACAGCAACTGAAAACAAACAACAACAAAAGACAAAGGGATCCAATACCTTTATTGTAATTTAAATTGTGTGTGCATAGTAATGGTAGAAAGCTTGGCAACTCTTATAAAATTAGCATCTTTATAATTTCCCTTCTGATTACACCCTAAAATAGTCAAAGAAGAAGGAGTCAGATTAATAGGGGAAACACGTTTAATATAAAAATTCTACCAAAATCTGCTAATGATGGTTGAATCTAACAAAGGCCAAGAGTATATGATCCAAGAAGCTAGTTACAAGGTCCTGGAAGCTGAGTAAAATGATGCTTCAACAACTATTGATTTTTTAGCCTTTTGAATTTAATTTCCAAAACCTGTGAATCTGCTATTAAAAATGTGTGAGACTCTCATTTAAATAGTGTGCCCATTGTAATCTAATTTCATCAAAATTCATGTTGCTGAAATTATCATCTAACTGACCCTATGTTTTCACAAACTGGTTATAAATTTAAAGTCCCAATTACTCTGTTCAATCAGTAAAATCTAAATTCATTTCATCTGACTGTAGTTCTTGCAGTCATTACAATATAAGTTCTAGCAGATAGCTCCCCTACTCCACTACCCTCAAACCCCAGCCTGGTTCAGTAGTAGAGCTACTCTGTTCTATAAATACTGTTGCTGCTGGATGACTTTCAGGGAAAGGCCAAAAGAAAATAAATTAAAGCAGTCTATCCAAGAGGCAAGGAAGGCATGAATAACAACCAAGACAGATTCTCTCCTTTCCAAACTCCCATTCCAAGAAAAAGAATGGGAGAAGGCACTGTTTTAATTTAGGCCAGCTAATTTATGAACCAGGATAAGGCAAACGGATAATTATGTGTGACATCAGAGTCCTTCAAAATATAACAAAGATAATCAGGGAAGTGTATGAAAATGAATATTGTTGTGAGCAAATTGAATTAAAGAGTGAAAAAACTGAAAGACAATTATTATCTTTGTTTAGTATTCAGTATATTCAGAATGTTGGTATAAATAAGTAACTGGATGAGAATTATAACATTTGTGAACGTGGGGGGGAATCTAAAGTGAATCTTCCATATTAATCTCATTTAAAAAAATCCTCTATTTTGAGTTTGAAAAGTTTTTGTTTTGTGCCATGGAGTTTATTCTGAGTTACAGTGATAGCCCCCACCCCACAGGCAGGAAAGGGAGGGGAATGCTGGGGAGACAAAAACTCAGGATCCAGGTAAGGAGAGGGAGACAGAAATCACCCAAGAGGCAGAAAACAGAAAGGAACATTGGGGACAACAAAAGCCACAGGATCCAGGTAAGGGGAGGGAAACAGGCCTCACCCCAGAGGCTGGAAAGGGAGGGGAATGCCTGGGACAACAAAGCAGCAGGACCCAAGTAGGATCCAGATAAGGGGAGGGTGGAGAGGTTTCGAACAGCTAAGGGAGATTAACTTGTCTGTAAGTTTGTCATACTGTGATGGCTTGTGTGTAGCTGTGAGGCTTGAGGGTGTGCTACCAGTGTTTCAAAGCAGGGCGGCACATGGTGCACAGGTTTCAATGCAGCTTACAGACAGAGACAGACTAGGAAGAAGGAAGAGGCCATCCACTTCACAAAGAATTGGCCAGGGAAAACCTTATCAATAGCAGAGAAACACTGTCTGATACATTACTGGGCAACTTTATGAATAGCCTGGAAACACTGTCTGATACAGTGCAGGAAGACAAGCCACTTAGGTCAGAAGGTACTCAAAATATAACTGGGAAAAAGCTGCTCTATCAGAGCAGAACCAACCTTAATGATATGGGTAAAGTAAAGCTTTTGGGACCTCAATTTGCTGATGTAGCATGACTCAAATTGAGGAGAAACAGCTGCAAACATTGATTAATAATTGGAATGTGGAATGTACAAAGTATGAATCTAGGATAATTGGAATTTGTCAAAAATGAAATGGAACACATAAGGATTGATATCCTAGGCATTAGTGAGCTGAAATGGACTGGTTTTGGCCATTTTGAATCACACAACCATATGATCTATTATACTAGGAATGGCAATCTGAAGAGGAATGGCGTGGCATTCATCATCGCAAAGGATGCTTCAAGATTTCTCCTAAATATGCAGCAAGGAGTGTAGCCAAGACCATGTATAGGGTTGGCAGACATTGGTTCTACAAGTGTATTTGTATGTTCTGTAAGAATTCCCAGGTGTATATTAGAGCTGACAACGGGCAAGGTTGTAGTCACTTCTTGGTCACAACCAGTTACCAAGAGGGAGTGAGTAGTTGAACCTGTGGGCTCGGGACCATGTCGCAGGGGACATCAAGCTCAATTGGCGTAACATGCTACAAAAAACATTGTTCTATTTCCTATTTGGCCAAGTAGTGACTGGGATCTGAAAAGCTTGCAAGCAGACATCTAGATGCAATGATGGGTCTCCCCTCATTCAGAGCAAAGAAGAATTAAGAAAACCAAAGATTTATGGAAACAATTAGTCCTAGCCACCGGTACACCATGCAATCTGCAGCCTATACAACTATGAGACCAGAAGAACTAGATGGTGCCCAGCTACAAGTGTCAACCACTGGCAGGGGGATCTATGTAGGAGAACCTGGATAGAAAAGGAGAAAAATGTCAAAACAAAATTCAAAATCACTTGGGAACAATAAAAGGGGAGGGGACACCAGGTTTACTGCTCTGATAGAGCCTGGTGGAACCACTGAGACTATGGCCCCTAACTGCCCTTCAGGTCTGGAAATGAATCCATACCTGTGGCTTCCAGCCAAACAAAAGACAGGCATATGAGTTGAACATTTACCTGAGGTAGATACACTAGTTGTAGTTGGAGAAAACAACCATGGGAGAAAGAAGGGCTGTTTATGCACAGGGAGACAGCTCAGGGGGTAGGAGTGCATGGAGGGATGGACACAGGGAAGAGGTAACTATTGGGAGGAAGTGGGAGGGAAGCTATTGCATTGGGGTAAATTGTAGTCAATGTCATGAGAAAAAGTGTATGTGAACTGCTGTATGGAAAGTGAACTTGCTCTGTAAGCTTTCACCCAAATCACAATTAAAAAAAGAAAGAAAGAAAGAAAAAAAGACAGGAAGAAAAAAGAGAAAAGAAAAAAAAAGCTCTGTCCTGAAGTACAATGCTGTGCTAGGATAATATCCATATGCCTAGAAGGAAGACCAGTTACTACTACTGTTATTCAAATTTACGCACTAACCACCAAAACCAAAGATGAGGAAATTGAAGATTTTTATCAACTTATGCAGTCTGAAATTGACCAAACATGCAATCAATATGTGTTAATTGTTACTGGTGACTGGAACGCAAAAGTTGGAAACAAAGAAGAATCACTGGTAGTTCGAAAATTTGGCCTTGGTGAAAGAAATAATGCTGGAACTCGCATGGTAGAATTTTGCAAGACCAATGACTTATATATTGCAAACACCTTTTTTCAACAACACAAATGGTGGCTCTACACATGAACTTTGCCAGATGGAGTACACAGGAATCAGACTGACTACATCTGTGGCAAGAGGCGATGGAAAAGCTCAATATCTTCAGCCAAAACAAGGCCAGGAGCTGATCGTGGAACAGATCATGAACTGCTCATATGCAAGCTCAACTTGAAGTTGCAGACAATTAAAACAAGTCCACAAGAGCCAAATTATGACCTTGCATATATCCCTCCTGTATTTAGAGACCATCTAAAGAACAGATTTGGTGCATTGAACACCAGTGACTGAAAACCAGAAGAATTGTGGGATGACATCAACAACATCATCCATGAAGAAAGCAAGAGGTCATTAAAAAGATGAGAAAAGAAGAAAACACCAAAATGGATGTGAGAAGAGACTGAAACTTGCCCTTGAGCAGAGAGTAGCTAACTCAAATGGAAGGAATGACAAGATAAAAGAGCTGAAAGGAAGATTTCAAAGAGCAGCTCAAGCAGACAAAGCCAATTACTATCATGAAGTGTGCACAGACCTGGAGTTAGAAAACCAAAAGGGAAGAACATGCTTAGCATTTCTCAAGCTGAAAGAACTGAGGAAAAAATTTAAGCCTCAAGTTGCAATACTGAAAGATTCTATGGGTAAAATATTGAATGATGCAGGCAGCATCAAAAGAAGATGGAAGGAATACACAGAGTCACTATAGCAAAAAGAACTGGTCAATCTTCATCCATTTCAGGAGGTGGCACAATCAAGAGCCAATGGTATTGAAGGAAGAAGTCAAGTGGGCTGAAAGAATTGGTGAAGAACATGGCTCTGGGAATTGACGGAATACTCACTGAGATGTTTCAACAAATGGATGCCCCACTGGAGGCATTCACTCAGTTATGCCAAGCGATTCGGCTGATTGGAAGACATCATATTTATACCAATTCCAAAGAGAGGTGATCCCACAGAATGTGGAAATATCAAACAATGCCATTAATATCACACACAAGTAAAATCTTACTGAAGATAATTCAAAAATGGTTGCAGCAGTACATTGAAAGAGAACTTCCAGAAATGCAAGCTGGATTCAGAAGAGGAGATGGAATGAGGGATATCATTGTTGGTGTCAGATGGATCTTGGCTCAAGGCAAAGAATATCAGAAAGATGTTTACCTGTGTTTTCTTGATTATGCCAAAGCATTTGATTGTGTGGATCATAACAAATTGTGGATAACATTGAGAAGAATGGGAATTCCAGAACACTTATTTTTACTCATGAGGAAACTGTGCATAGACTAGGAGGCTGTCGTTTAAACAAGGAGACACTTCATGGTTTAACATCAAGAAGGAAGTGTGTCAAGGTTGTATCTTTTCACCATAGTTATTCAATCTATATGCTGATAAAATAATCTGATAAGATGGACTATATGAAGAAGAACGTGGCATCAAGATTGGAGAAAGAATCATTAAGAAGCTGAGATACACTTATGACACAACTTTGCTTGCTGAAAGTGAGGATGACTTGAAGGACTTATTGATGGAAGACCGAAGAACACAGTCTGCAGTATGGATTACATCTCAGTATAAAGAAAATAAAAGTCCTCACAATTGGACCTATAAGCAGCATCATGATAAATGGAGAAAAGAATGAAGTTGTCAAAGACTTCACATTGCTTGGTTCTACAATAGACACCAATGGAAGCAGCAGTCTAGACATCAAATGAAGTACAGCACTGGGCAAATCGGCTGCAAAGGACCTCTTTCAAGTACTGAAGAGCAAAGAAAGACATCTCCTTGAGGACTAAGATGCACCTGACACAAGCCATGATATTTTCAATTGCCTCATATGCATGTGAGAGCTGGACAATGAACAAGAAAGACCAAAGAATTGATGCTTTTGAGTTGTGGTGCTAGCAAAAAATGCTGAAAGAACTAACTTTCTTTTAGCAGGACTGCTAAAAGAACTAACAAATCTGTCCTGGAGGAAGTGCAGCTGGAATGCTCCTTGGAAGCGAGAATGGCGCAGGCTTCTCTCCTACTCTGGTCATGTTGTCAGAAGGGACCATTCCCTGCAGAGGGATGTTGTGCTGGGTAAGATGGAGGGTTGATGAAGGATGGGAAGGCCCTCAGTGCGATGGATTGACACAGTGGCTGTGGTGATGGGCTCAATTATGCAAGGATCATGGAGCTGGTGCAGGACCTGGCAGTATTTTGTTCTGGTGTACATAGGGTCACCATGAGTTGGAGATGACTCAACAGCACCTAACAACAACAACAAATAGGACAGAATAGAACTACCTTATAGTTTCCTAGGCTGAAATCTTTACAGGACCAGATCACCAGGTCTTTTCTTCTGCAGAGGAACTAGTGGGTTCAAATTGTTGGCCTTTTTTAAATTTAAGTTTAATTTTTATTGTGATTTTGGTGAAAGTTTACAGAGCAAATTCATTTTCCATATAGCACTTCACATACACTTTGTCTCATGACATTGACTGCAATTTCCCACAATGCAATATATCTCTTCCCACTTCCTCCCCATAGTTACCTGTTCCCTGTGCCCTTCCCTCCCAAGCACTCCTGACCCCACCCCTGCAAGCTGTCTCCCTATGCATACAAAGTCTTTCTATTCTTCCATGATTGATCCCTCCAAGAAATGTAAATGTTCAGTTCATATGCTTGTCTTTTGTTTGGCTGGAAGCCACAGGAATGGGTTCAATTCCAGACCTGAAGGGCAGGTAGGGGACATAGTCTCAGTGGTTCCCATCAGGCTCTATCAGACCAGTGAATCTGGTTCCTTTTTTTTTAATGATTTTGAGTTTTGCTCCACATTGTTCTCCCACTCTATCCAAGATCACCTACATAGACCCCTCTCCAAGTGGTTGACAGTGGTTTTCGGGCAAGAGCTTTGAGAAAGGTCTCTGAGTTTTTGGCACATTGAGATCTTACATTTGGCTGAATCTTCATCTCAGTGGCCTGCCATTTTGCCTGCCAATCTTGGGACTGTTTTTGGACTTGAATCAGTGGCCTGCTGTGTTGCTTGCTAATCGTAAGACTGTGCCATTTCACTTGTTAACCTTGAGCCTCAGCAGCCAGCAGCTGCTTGAGTTAAGAGATGCCTCTACCTCTAATCGGCAGGGAGCAGGAAGCAGAGCTAAAGCCAAGGTTGAGGGGTCTTCACCCAGCCCCTAGAGCTGGCACTTTGAACTAGGACTTCTAGCCTCCTAAACTGTAAGAGAGTAAACCCGTGTTTGTTAAAGCCATCTACATTTGTGGTATGTCTGTTATAGCAGCACTAGAGAACCAAAACAACCATTACTTATACATTTTCCAATACACTCATTTTTTAATAACAGGAAGCAAGTCAGTGTACTGAGAGAAACAAATTTCTAATATCAAATTATATAAGAATTTTTATCAACAAGTTTTTATATAAGGAGATAAAGTAACATTTATTTGCATAAATCTCTGAATAAGACTTTGAGTTAATAAAGTCAAGAACCGAATCATGTTCATGGTCTTCTAACATAATGATGAAAGTTAGGAAGAAAGGAGGGACAGGAAGAAGGGAAGGAAACAGTTAGGGTTGGGCTGAAAAAGGATACAGAGTTTAGAAAATTCAGTCTTAGAAAGTTGAATTACTTAGTCTAGAATTCTAATTTCATATAAAATAAAAGGTATCATAGGAAGATGAATTTTACTTACACAGAATAAAACTTTCATCAGATATGACACAATAATCATATCATGTGTATTGACCTTAAATTATAAAGATAATTACAAATATATCTACGAATACATTAGAGTATATAGAGGACAAAGTTATGAAAACTTCTTACCCATAACCAAGTACCTTGAGGGAATGAGTTGCTGGGCATGGGGGGACAGGATCATAGTCTCGAGGAACACAAAGGTCAATTAGCATAACAGTCACAAAGATAATGTTCTACATTGTATTTTGGTGAGTAGCCAGTGGGGTTTTAAAAGGTTGTGAGTGGCCATCTAAGATATAACTATTGGTTTCTCCCCACCTGAAGCAAAGAAGAGTGAAGAAAATCAAAGACACATGGAAACAATTAGTCCAAAAGACTAGTAGATCACATGAGCCTAGCCTCCACGACCAAGACACCAGAAAAACTAGATGGTGCTTGGGTGCTCTGCTGACTGTCAACTGCTCTGAAAAGAATCACAGTAGAAGGTCCTGGATAGAGTAGGAGGAAAATATGGAACAACAATAAAATAATAAAAAAAGAAAGACCAGGCTTACTAGTCTGATAAAGACAGGCAGAACCCCTGAGACTATGGCCCATAGATAACCTTCAAGCCTGGAACTGCACTCACCCCTATGACTCAGCTTTCAGTCAACCAATAGCCAGGCCTGTAAGGTGAAGAATCACCAGGAAAGTATGCACTCCTTAGTCAACCATAGTAGATCAGAAGGACAACATTTACCCAGGGATAAAGCTGAGAAGCTGAGAAGGAAGGAAAAAGAAAAAAGGACAAATGGAAATGGTAAAGACAGGAAGGAAGTGGGAAAAGTGGGACTGCAATCAATGTCAATGGAAAACCAATTTGCTCTGTAAATTTTTACCCAAATCACAATAAAAAGATAATAATAAAAAAAATCTCTTTTCTTTCCTAAGCATTCAAATATTCCTTAAATTCTTAGCCAACTAAACCATTAATCACTATTATGCTTCTTTAAAGAAAAAAAAAAGTAATACAAGACTTGAATAAAGTATAAAATAAATGTGAACTATGATTACAGCCAACTCAGAGAATAAGTAATACACCCACTTAAATAGCCTTATAGCATCTCATAAGAATGAATATTAAAATCTTTTGGCATTTTACATAATTAAATTAGTAACGGGACATGGATATTAAGTACTATAAATCAGGTATATTTTTAAAAAGCTATGCAAATGTGAGCTATATGTCTTTTTTCAGCCTAAAACTTCTTTGGCACATTTTCTACTGGTATGATTAATTTAGGAGCTCTGTTGGTGCAGTGGCTCAAGGCATTTGGCTGCTAACCAAAAGGTCAGTGGTTCAAACCTATCAGCTGCTCCACAGAGAAAGATGAAGCAGTCTGCTTTCATGAAGATTTATAGTCTTGGAAACCCTATAGGGCAGTTCTACTCTGTCCTAAATGGTCTCTGCGAGTTGGAATTTACATGATGGCAGTGGGTTTGGTTTTTTTGGTTTATGATTAATTCTTTACCAAGATAGCAATTGTAAAAATCATCTGAACCAGCAAAAGAATAGAGTCACTGATATTTCACAATTGATAAAAGAACTAACTTCCTAGGGAAATAAACACTGCTCTGTTCCAATATGCTTAAAGGGAGAGTTGGGCATAGAAGCCAAATGGGCAGTCTACACTCTTCTGGCAAAAGGAACTTACATGACTTTGGCATTGTAAGTTTGAAAAAAATCATATATGTACATATATATATATTTACAGGTACTTAAAAATGCAGTCCTACTTTCCAAATATGTCAAATATCTGGTACCCTAATTGACAAATCTCTAAAACTTGTTAGCAGGCAAAAAGATAGGGAGGATTATTCCTTCCACGGAAGAGTTAAATAGGTATGCCAGAAACCAAGTCAGAGGAGCAAATTGAGGAAAAAGGGAACAGTGCCTAAAAAAGGGATATGACTCTGGCATCATTTCAATCATTTAAAAACTGGTCAGTAAAAACAACAGTACTAAAACTATGCTCAAATAGGAATCTCTCCAGTGGGAGCTACAGAGACAAGCATTTGTTAGGAATTATATTTCCCCAATATCTGACAAACAATGGCCTTTCTCTTTCTCTCTTTCTATATGCTGACATACACACACATACACATACACATACATATCTGTATCTTTGAAATAAAACTGAGAGCACATATATTTCTGTGCGTGTATTTATAAAATTATATTATATATGATAATTATATTAAACACATGCATATACATTTAGCTTTTCACTTAAGGTTAGATTGTGACCATTTTTTTAGTATTTATTTTCTTGAATTCCTAATATGTTGTGTTGTTGTTTGCCGTCGAGTCGGCCCCGACTCATAGCGACCCCTCCTTGGGTTTCCAAGGCAGTATCACTACGGAAGTAGGATTGCCCAACCTTCCTTCCGAGGAGTGGCTGGTGGGTTTGAACCACACTATAATATTCAGCGGTGTGCTGAAGTTGACACTTACTGCCTCCAAAGAACCGACTGTACATTTTTCTTTCCAACTCCACATTCAGTAACTTTATGTTGGTAAGCTGAAATAGGCCATGGAGGAATAATTTACACCATGAAAATCTAAAAACACTACAAATTAAAGTTCTTTTTCCACTAGAGAGGTAGTTCACTAGCTCATCACTGACTATACTGTACATGGTTCTTGTTTTTATTTAACTATATATCTTGCTTATTATTCCATATTAGTACACATAAAGCTAATGATTAGCATTTAATAGTACTATTTGGGAGCTCTGGTGGTATAGTGCCTAAGGCATTTGACTGCTAACCAGAAGGCTGGTGGTACAACCCACCAGCCACTCCTCAGAAAGAAGATTGGGCAAGCTACTTCTGTAGAGATACTGCCTTGGAAACCCAAGGAGGGGTCGCTATGAGTTGGATCCGACTTGATGGCAGTGAGTTTGGTTTGGTTTAGTACCATTTACTATATTAGGAAAATGACTTATAACTTTGAAAGTTTTGCTAATCTGAGGTATAAAAAAATGTATTTTTGCATTCTTTTGATTTCAAGTGAGCCAAAATTTTTTTTCATAAATTTATTGGCCATGAATGTTTTCTTGTATGAAATATCTATTCATGTCTTTGCACATTTTGCTACTGGAATGTTCATTTTTCTTTTCCTTTTCCTTTTTTTTTAAGAGTTCTTACACGTTAAAGATACTAACCACTTATCTATTACACATGACATATTGATCTGTATTGGCTAATTGTCATACAAATTTTTTAACGGTAACTTATGACACATAGATTCTATAGAAAATAAGGGCTCTTATTGCCACTCCTCGGAAGGAAGATGGGGCAATCTACTTCCATAGTGATACTGTCTCGGAAACCCAAGGAGGGGTTGCTATGAGTTGGGCCCAACTTGACGGCACATAACAACAACAACAACAACAATTATTCTGATCTCAGATTTTGGAAATGCTGATTTCTGATTGATAGAAAACACAACAAATGGAAAGTAAGTGCAAACATAGGAGTCTTAGAAAATATATTTTCTAAATTTTAAACATAATTAAAGTATATGGATGACAGTGTTTCTAATGGAGATAATTCATGCATCTTCAACATATTAATTTTCTTTATTCCTAAAAAAATCTTAAAAAAACCAAACCAAACCAAACTCACTGACGTCAAGTTGGATCCGACAAATAGCGACCCCTCCTTGGGTTTCTGAGGTGGTATCACTATGGAAGTAGATTGCCCAGTCCTCCTTCCGAGGAGTGGCTGGTGGGTTTAAACTGCTAGCCTTCTGGTTAGCAGTCAAGTGTCTTAGGCACTACTCCACCAGAGCTCCCAACAATAATCTAAGGAGGAATAAACAAAAAGATTCTCTGTCTCCCTCAAACAAGATTATCAAAATGAAAACTTTTAAATAGTCAAATTAAAAAAAAAAAATAGCAGTGTCCTACTGTTATTGTTATAATGTTAGGAAGGCAAATATTATTGAATTAAACATTATATTTGGTTATTATGAAGGATAATATTATTTTTTATCTGATTTTTTAAAAAGCCTATCAATCCTTTCCACCACTCATGTGTGAGTTTGTCACACTGTGGTGCCTTGTGTGTTGCAGTGAGGCTAGAAGCTATGTCACCAGTATTTCAAGTACCAGCAGTATCACCAATGATGGAGAGGTTTCAGCAGAACTTCCAGATGAAGGCATACTGGGAAGAAGGATGGGACCATCCACTTTTGAAAAAATTGGCCACTGAAAACTTCATGAATAGCAGTGAAACACTGTCTAGTGTATTACTAGAAAACTTTTTGAATAACAGTGAAACATTGTCTGATATAGTGCCAGAAGACGAGCACCTCAGGTGGGAAAGCATTCAAAATATGACTGGGAAAGAGCAGCCTCCTCAAGGTAGAATCAATTGTAATGACATGGATAGAGTAAAGATACCAGGACATTCATTTGCTGATGGGGCACAACTCAGCATGAGAAGAAACACCTGCAAACATTCATTAATAATTAGAATGTTGAATGTATGAAGTATGAAAGTAGGAAAAGTGGAAGTTGTCAAAAATGAAATGGAATGCATAAAGATTGATATCGTAGGCATTAGTGAGCTGAAATGGACTGGCACTGACCATTTTAAATCAGACAATCACATGGTTTACTATGCTGGGAATGACAAACTGAAAGGAATGTTGTTTCATTCATCGGCACAAAGAATGTTTCAAGATCAATCCTAAAGTACAATGCTGTCAGTGATAGGAAAATATCCATATGCCTATAAAGAAGACCAGTTATGACTACTATTAATCAAATTTATGCAACAATCTATAAAGTCAAAGATGAAGAAATTGAAGATTTTACCAGCTTCTGCAGTGTGAAATTGACAAAACATGCAATCAAGATGTACTGATTATTGGGTTCTGGTAAGGTGGTGGAATAGGCAGAAAGACTGTACAAAACCTTCTTCAACAAAGAAAAGGGGAACCAATTAACACAGATACAGAAGATAATCCTGGACCCCTGGGCCTTGAAGGGAAGGATATAGAACTGGACTAAACTCTAACTAGCAGAAGAATTTGCATGAAAATACCAAAAAAGGAGACATACGGAGCTGCGGTCTGGCAGTGATCCTGATGGCACAGACAGCTTGGATAGTGAGGAGTGGTGGTAGGTCCTACGAATTAACCTAAAAATCGGCCCTGCTAACCAGGGACTGCACGGAGTACTGCTCTGGTGGCTGGGAAATAAAAGTCGAAGCAGAGAAGAGGAAGGTGGGCTGAGCTGTGGACTTCTGTCTGTTCAGAGGGCACAGTCATTTTGAATGTTTACAAGTGGCTTAACCATTTTGGATATTTAAAGCAACAGCCTTCTCCCAGGTTCCAAGGACTTAAGAACAGGCTCTGCTTGCTGAGAACTGCAAAGATATCCTGGACGCACAGAATACTAGAAAGATGCAACATTCCCCTTGTTACTCTTATACCCCACACCCTCTTTGTGAATGGAGGTGCATCCATCCCTCACTCCCACCCACATTCTAGGCTGGAAGGAATTCCATTCCAGTCTCTGCTCTGACAGAGCCTAGGTGCCCTGTGCCACCCTGTCCAGATATATTTTTTTTCTTTTTTCTAGTTCATGTGTTTTTATCTGTTTTTAAATTACTACTATTATTATTACTTTTGTCCTTTTTATTATCATTCTTTATTCTTCCCTTCCCAGGTTCTAGTTTTCAGCTTTTTTTCTTTTCCATATTCCTGGTACCAATTTCTTTTCTTTTCTTTCTTGTGGGTAGCCCCATTCCTTGTTTTTCTTTTTGCATTTTTCCCAATTTTTACTTCATTATTCTCCCTCTCTACTTTTTTCTCTTACTGCACTTTCCCCTGATACTGTGGTTGTGATAGTTGGACCTGTGTGTCAACTTGGCTGGACCCCAGTTCTGTGTGGTTGTTCCCATGATGGGATCAGATGACTGTGTTCTGAGTAGCCAAGCTGTTGAAGGGGAGTTTTCATAGGCGTGTGGCCTGCTTTTAGTATATCCAGGGACATCCTGGGAAGAGAGACATTCTTCTGTGGATTGGGATTCTGTTGTGCTGTCTACAACTGTCCATGAATGAGCAGTCCACCGTTCGGCCTGGAGATCTTGGATTCGTCATTCGTTGGAGTCAACAGCTAGTGTACTGCCTGCCAGCCTTGAGCTCATCGGCCCCTGCAGTGCAGGAGCCGGGAAAAGTCTCCAGCTTGACGTTTGATCCAGGAACTTTGGATTTGCCGTCTTCTATACGTGTGTGAGCCATTTTCCTAAGATAAATTTCTCTCTCTCTCTAAGCTTTGCTGGTTTTTGTTTCTCTAGAGAACCCAGTCTAACACATTTGGAACTGGGAATGGTTCTAGAGAGACAAAATCATAAGGATGGGTTTCCTAAATTGCTTCTCCAGTTTGATTAATCTTAAAGATACTACCAATCCTGCGTCTGTTAGTAAAGAGGGCCGTGCTAATCCATCGCATGAGGTGGCAAAATTAATATGCGAAATAGCACCACCAATAGATCAAGTACTTGTGAGAAGTGATGCTCTGGGTGATCGAATATTTGACACTTTTCTGCAATTTTGTCAGAATGAGGAGTATAAGGAAGCTGGTTGGTTGGTCTCACTTACACTAGACAAAGTGGTGAAAGAGTGAGATGAGCTCAGAGCTGCTGAGTCTCAGCTTAAGTGCCACATAAAGACCTCAGTGCTTCCAGTTGTGCTCTGAAAGAAAGTCTTGTATCTTCTAGTAACAGAGGTGATATTGCTGATAACCAAACCCAAAGTCTTATTGTAAGGTTGGCTGAATTACAACACTAATTAAATTGCCAATCCAGAACGGTGTCTGACTTTAAAGTGAGGGCATTGATTGGAAAAAAAATGGGATCCTGAAACCTGGAATGGGGACATATGGACAGATAATCAGGAAGATCAGGATATGGAACCATTCCTTGGAGTGATCAGCCAGCAACCTGGTGACAGGTTGATTACATTGGACCTCTTCCATCATGGAAGGGACAGCATTTTGTTCTTACTGGAATAGATACTTATTCTGGATATGGATTCACCTTCCTTGCACGCAATGCTTCTGCTAAAACTACCATCCATGGACTTATAGAATGCCTTATCCACTGTTATGGTATCCCACACAGCATTGCTTTGGATGAAGGGACTCATTTCACATCAAATGAAGTGTGGCAATGGGCTTATGCTCAAGGAATTCACTGGTCTTACCATGTTCCCCATCATCCTGAAGCAGCTGGCTTGATAGAACGATGGAATGGCCTCTTAAAAACACAAATATGGCACCAGGTAGGTGGCAATACCTTGAAGGGTTTGGGCAATGTTCTCCAGGAGGCTGTATGTGCTCTAAACCGGCATCCAATATATGGTCTGTTTCTCCAATAGCCAGGATTCATGAGGTCCAGGAACCAAGGGGTGGAAATGGGAGTGGTACCATTCACTATTACCCCTAGTGACCCACTCAACAATTTTTTGCTTCCTGTCCCTGTTACTCTGTGCTCTGTGGGTCTGGAGATCTTAGTCCCAAAGGGAGGAACACTCCCACATGGAGACACAATACTGATTGCATTGAACTGGAAATTAAGAATGCCACCTGGACATTTTGGCTTCCTCATGCCTCTGGATCAACAGACAAAGAAGGGTATTACTGTACTATCTAGTTTGATAGAT
>NW_006921949.1:2089914-2090875 GCF_000298275.1 Orycteropus afer afer
TCAGGAATGAAGGTTTGGGTCACCCCACCAGGCAAAGAACCTTGACCAGCTGAGGTGCTTGCTGAGGACAAGGGAAATACAGAATGGGTGGTGGAAGAAGGCAGTTCTGAATATCAGCTATGACCACATGACCAGTAGCAGAAACGAGGACTGTGATTGTTATATTTCTTCATTGTATATGTGCATCAAATATTTTTTTTCCTTCTGTTATGAACTGTGAAATGTAAAAAAGGTTAATGCACTTTGGTTGTATGTATATTAGCATATCATGTTAGGCACAAATATGACTTTATAACTGCCCTTATTTAAAGATTATTTATGGTTAAGAAGATGTGTACAACTGCCAAGTTGACAAGGGGTGGACTGTGATAGTTGGAGCTGTGTTCAACTTGGCTGGACCTCAGTTCTGTGTGGTTGTTCCCATAATGGGATCGGATGACTGTGTTCTGAGTGGCCAATCTGTTGAAAGTGAGTTTCCCTAGGGGTGTGGCCTGCTTCCAGTATATCCAGGGACATCCTGGGAAGAGAGACATTCTTCTGTGGATCGGGATTCTTTTGTGCTGCCTACAACTGTCAGTGAATGAGCAGTGTACCATTTGGCCTGGAGATCTTGGATTCATCATTTGTTGGAGTCAACAGTTGGTGTACTGCCTGTCAGCCTTGAGCTCCTCAGCCCCTGCGGTTATGGGAGCTGGGAAAAGCCTCCAGCTTGACATTTGATCTAGGAAATTTGGACTTGCTGGCTTCTATACATGTGTGAGCAATTTTTCTAAGATGAATTTCTCTCTCTCTCTCTCTCTCTCTATATATATAAAAGCTTTGCTGGTTTTTGTTTCTCTAGAGAACCCAGTATACAGTGGTGTATTTTGTTTTTGTTTTTTCCCCTTTTCTCTCTTTTGGTTACTGTTCCTGTGTGATTACATGGTGTGTTTTTTACCCATTTGCTTTTACTTTTTTGATG
>NW_006921949.1:2091980-2093208 GCF_000298275.1 Orycteropus afer afer
TGCAAAATTCTTCAACAAAATCCTAGCCAATAGACTCCAACATATCAAGAAAATCACTCATTATAACCAAGTGGGGTTCATGTCAGGTATGTAAGGATGGTTCAACATTTGAAAAACAATCAACATCCTCCATCACATAAATAAAACAAAGGAAAAAATACCACATGATCATATCAATTGATGCAGAAAATGCATTTGATAAAATCCAACATTGATTTCTGATAAAAACTCTCAGCAAAATAGGAATAGAAGGGACATTCCTCAAAATAATAAAGGGCATCTACACAAAACCAACAGCCAACATTATTCTTAATGGAGAGAGACTGAAAACATTCCTCTTGCGAAGAGGAACCGGACAAGGATGCCCTGTATCACCACTTCAATTCAACATTGTACTGGAAGTTCTAACTAGGGCAATAAGGCAAGAAAGGGAGATCAAAGGCATCCAAAGTGGTAAGGAAGAAGTCAAACTATCCCTATTTGCTGATGATATGATCCTATACCTAGAAACCCAAGAGACTCAGTCAAAATTCTGCTGGAACTAATTGAGAGATTTAGCATCATAGCAGGATACAAGATCAATATACAAAAATCAGTTGGATTCCTCTATACCAGTAAAGAGATTTCTGAAAAAGAAATAAAGAAATCAATATCATTTACACAGCTACCAAAAGAATAAAATACCTGGGAACAAATCTTACCAGGCACACAAAAGACTTATGCAAAGAAAACTATAAAAAAATACTTCAAGAAACCATAAGTTGTTGTTGTTAGGTGCCGCTGAGTCATTTCCAACTCATAGTGACCCCATGCACAGCAGAACGAAACACTGCCCGATCCCGTGCCAGCTCCATGATCCCTGCTATACTTGAGCCCATCATTGCAGCCAGCATCAATCCATCTCATTTAAGGCCTCCTCCTCTTTCATCAACCGTCCACCCTACCAAACATGACATCCTTCTCCAGGGAATGGTCCCTTCTGACAACATGACCAAAATGGGTGAGACGAAATCTGGCTATTCTTGCTTCCAAGGAACATTTCGGGTGCACTTCCTCCAGGACAGATCTGTTAGTTCTTTTAGCAGTCCATGGTACTTTCAGCATTCTTCTCCAGCACCACAACTCAAAACCATCAACTCTTCTTCAGTCTTCCTTATTCACTGTCCAGCTCTCACATTCATACGAGGCGATTGGAAATATCATGGCTTCTGTCAGGCGCACCTTAGTC
>NW_006921949.1:2096234-2097653 GCF_000298275.1 Orycteropus afer afer
GGAAACCCAAGGAGGGGTCGCTATGAGTCGGGGCCAACTCACCAGCAAATAACAACAACAACAACAACAATATATGGCATAAATAGACTACCAAGCATAACCCAAAATACACAAACAGCAAAAGAGAAACTAGATCAATGGGACCTTCTAAAAATTAAATTTTTATGTGCTTCCAAAGACTTCTCCAAAAGAGTCAAAATAGAACCTAAAGATTGGGAAAAAATATTTGGCAATGACATATCCGACAAGGGATTTATCACTAGAATTTATAAAAAACTCCAACACCTCAATAACAAAAAGACAAACAATCCAATTAAAAAATGGGCACAAGACATGAATAGACACTTCACTAAGGTTATTCAGGTGGCCCGGAAACATATGAAGAAATGGTCATGATCATTAGCCATTAGAGATATGCAAATCAAAACAACAATGAGATACCATCTTGCTCCAACACTAGTAGCAAAGTTCAACAAGACTGAAAATAACAAATGCTAGCGAGGATGCAGAGAGATTGGGGCTCTCATACACTCTTGGTGGGACTGTAAAATGGTACAAGCACTGTGGAAAGCAGTATGGCGATTCCTGAAAAAGTTGGAAATAGAAATACCATTTGACCCACCCATTCCATTACTAGGTATATATCCTAAAGAAGTGAGAGCCATGATAAGAACAGGCATATGCACATCCACGTTCATCACAGCACTATTTACAATAGCCAAAAGAAGTAAGCAACCTAGGTGCCCATCAACTGAGGAATGGATAACCAAACTATGGTACATACACACAATGAAATATTATGCAACACTAAAGAATAATGTAGAATCTGCAGAACACGGCGTAACATGGATGAACTTGGAAGACATCATGCTGAGTGAAATAAATCAGTGACAGAAGGACAAATATTGTATTAGTCCATTATTGTAAAAGTCAACGAATGGTTTATATATGGAAGGAAATTTTCTTTTTTGTTTACCAGTGGTGGGAGCGGAAGGTAGGGAACATTCATTGTTAGATAGGTAGAGATAAGTAGTGATTTGGATGAAGAGTAGGGCAATGTACCAAATGTGAGTGATCAACATGGTGGCACTGAGGAAGAGGAAGACACAGAGAAGTACATAGGAGGTGTAGACAACAAAGATGAACCCTTTTGCACATACAGCACTGTGTTGTCAGGGAAAGGAAACATGGGTATATGGGTGGATAGATGGGTGGGCAAGCTGAACTATTAAGTATGTCTATGCAGCAGGGAGTGTACCCAAGACCATATATAGGGTTGGCAGACAATGGTTCTACAAGTGTATTTGTATGTTCTGTAAGAATTCCCAGGTGTAGAGTAGAGCTGTGGACAAAATTGTAGTCACTTCTTGGTCACAGCCAGCTATCCAGAGGGACCAAGTAGTTGAACCTGTGGGCTCA
>NW_006921949.1:2098108-2112013 GCF_000298275.1 Orycteropus afer afer
CCTGTGGCTTCCAGCCAAACAAAAGACAGGCACACCTGACGTAGATACACTCCTTGGAGAGAAAAATCATGGGAGAAAGAAGGGATGTTATGCACATGCACAGGTAGATAGTTCAGGGGGCAGGAGTACATGGAGGGATGGACACAGGGAAGAGGTAACTATCGGGAGGAAGTGGGAGGGGAGATGTTGCATTGCGATAAATCGTAGTCAATGTCATGAGACAATGTGTGTGTGAACTGCTGTATGGAAAGTGAATTTGCTCTGTAAACTTTCACCCAAATCACAATTGGGAAAAAAAAAAAAAACCAAAAAAGATGTATTGATTATTACTGGTGATTAGAATGCAAATGTTGGGAATAAAGAAGCAGCTTTGGTAGTTGGAAAATATGGCCTTGGTGATTAAAATGACACCAGAGATCGCATGATAGAATTTTGCAAGACTTATGCTGCTTACCAGAAGGCTGGCAGTGCAAACCCACCAGCTGCTCCTCAGAAGGAAGGTTGGGTAATCTACTTCCGCGGTGATTACGCCTCGGAAACCCAGGGAGGGGTCGCTACGAGTTGGGTTTGACTTGACGGCAGTGAGGGTTTTTTTTTTTTCCCCATTGCAAACACCTTTTTTCAGCAACATAAACAGTGACTTCATCAGACAGAATATACAGTAATCAAATCGACTACATCTGTGGAAAGAGGTGATGGAGAAGCTCTATGTCATCAGTAAAAAGAAGGCCAGGAGCTGACTGTGGAACAGATCATGAATTGTTTATATGAAAGTAGAAGGTGAAGTGGAAGAAAATGAAAACATGTCCACAAGAGCCAAAATATGACCTTGATTGTATACCACTTGAATTTTCAGACCATCTGAAAAAACATTTGCCACGATGAGCATCAATGACAGAAGACCAGCTGAGTTGTGGGATGTCATCAAACTATCATATATGAAGAAAGAAAAAGGTCATGATAAAAATAAGAAAGGAAGAAAAGACCAAAAAGGGTGTCAGAGGAGACTCCGAAGCTTGCTCTTGAATGCAGAGTAGCTAAAGCAAATGGAAGAAATGATGGAATAAAAGAGCTCAATAAAAGATTGTAAAAGGAAGCTTGAGAAGACAAAGTAAAATATTACAATGAAATATGTTAAGACCAGGAGTTAGAAAATGAAAAAGAAAGAAAATGCTCAGCATTTATTAAGATGAAAGTGTTGAAAAAATTATTCAAGCCTCGAATTGCAATACTGAAGGACTCTATGGAGAGAATACTGAACGATGCAGGAAGCACCAAAAGAAGATAGAAGGAATACATAGAGTTATTGTACCAAAAAGAATTGGTCAACAGGTCATCATTTCAGGAGGTAGCACATGATTAAGAACTAATGGTACTGGAGGAAGAAGTGAAAGCTACACTAACTAACTGATGAAAAACAAGTCTCCATGAATTGATGGAATACCCACTGAGATGTTTTAACAAACAGATGCCATGATGGAGGCACTAGTCTATGACAAGAAATTTGGAAGAATGCTACCTGGCCAAATGACTAGAAGAGATCTATATTTGTACTCATTTCAAAGAAAGGTGATCCAACAAAATGTGGAAATTATTGAACAATATTATTAATAACACACACATGTTAAATTTTGGTGAAGATAACTGAAAAACTGTTGCAGCAGTATATTAACAAGGAACTGCCAAAAATGAAAGCTAGATTCAGAAAGGGATGTGGAACAAGGGATATCATAGCTGATGACAGATGGATCTTGGCTCAAAGCAAAGAATACCAAAAAGACGTTTACCTTTGTTTCACTGACGATGGAAATGCATTTGAGTGTGAATCAGAACAAATTATTGATAACTTTGAGAAGAAGGGAAATTCCAGAATACTTAATTATGCTCATAAGTAACATGCACATAGACTAAGAAGCTGTCCCTTGAATGAAACAAGGGGGATACTACATGGTTTAAAATTAGGAAGAGTTGTGTGTCAGGTTTGTATCCTTTCACCATACTTACTTGATCTCTGTTGTTGTTGCTGTTATATGCTATTGATTCATAACCAACTTAAAGCGACCCTATGTACAACAGAACGAAATCCCAGCCGGTCCTGTGCCAGCCTGATGATCCCTACTATACCTGAGCCCATCGATGCAGCCACCATGTCAATCCATTTTGTTGAGGTCCTTCCCCTCCTTGGTTGACCCTCCACTTTACCAAGCATGGCATCCTTCTCCAGAGAATGGTCCCTTCTGACAACAGGACCAAAGTAGGTCAAAGTCTTGGCCATTCTCACTTCCAAGGAGCACTCTGGCTGCACTTCTTCCAGGATAGAATTGTTGGTTCTTTTAGCAGTCCACATTACCTTCAGCATTCTCCGCCAGCACAACTCAAAAGCATCAACTCTTCTTTGATCTTCCTTGTTCATAGTCCAGCTCTCATATGCACAGGAGGCAACCGAAAATACCATGGCTTGGATTAGGTGTATCTTAGTCTTCAAGGAGATTATCTTTTCTTCTCACCACTTGAAAGAGGCCTTTTGCAACAGATTTGCCCAGTGCAATACATCTTTTGATATCTTGACTGCTGCTTCCATTGGCGTTGATTATAGAACTAAGTAATATGAAGTCCTTGACAACTTCAATCTTTTCTCCATTCATCAAGATGCTGCTAATTGGACCAGTTGTGAGGATTTTGTTTTCTTTATATTGAGGTGTAATCCATATTGCAGACTGTAGTCTTTAACACTCATCAATAAGTGCTTCAAGTCACCCTCACTTTCAGCAAGCAAAGTGTCACCTGTGTATCTCAGGTTCTTAAAAGCCTTCATCCAATTCTGATGCCACGTCCTTCTTCATATAATCCAGCTTTTTGGATTATTTGCTCAGCATATAGATTGAATAAGTATGGTGAAAGGATACAACCCTGACACACTCTGTTCCTGATTTTAAACCATGCAGTATCCCCTTGTTCTGTTCAAATGACAGCTTCCTTATTAGTACAATTAAGTGTTCTGGAATTCTCATTATCCTCAATGTTATCCACAATTTGTTATGATCCACACAATCAAATGCCTTTGCATATCAATAAAACATAAGTAAATATCTTTCTGGTATTCTTTGCTTTCAGCCAAGATCCATCTGACATCAGTTATATAGAGTATATATATAGTCTTAATATGTTCTCATGCAATATCTGATTTCATCACATAATTTAGTGAAATACAAGATATTAAACACAGTTAACTCTGAATATGTTGTTGTTATGTGCCATCAAGTCAGACCCAACACAGCAACCCCTCCTTGGGTTTCTGAGACAGTATCACTATGGAAGTAGATTGCCCAACCTGCCTTCCGAGGAGTGGCTGGTGGGTTTGAATTGCCAGCAGTCAAGTGCCTTAAGCACTATGCTACCAGAGCTCCCAACTCTGAATATAGTACTTTGAAATTGAGTATTTATATTTGGGTCATGTTTATCAACCTTAATTTAAATTTCTATATATTGATGATGAGCCATCAGGTTTCATCCTGACATAAAACACTTTGAAGATATCCCATAATAAGATCCAGTTACCTTTCCATGACTCACAAACAAAACTGGCTACACAATTTGTGGGGTCTAGTGCAAAACGAAAATATGTGATCACTTGCTGTAAAATTATTAAGGATTTCAAGATGGTGACAGCAGAACATTAAAACAAGCTTGGAAGACTTCTGGTAAGTTGGCAGAATAGGGAGACACACAGACCCTCTTCAACAAAAAAAAGAGAAATCAATTGACATAGATACAGAAGATATTCCTGGAGCCCTGAGCATTGAAAGCAAGGATACAGAAGTGGATTAAACACCAACTAGTAGAAGAACCTGAATTAAAACAGTGAGTAAGGAGACAAATGGAGCTGTGGATTTGTCAACTATGTGGACGGCATGAATGCTTCCACGTGGTGTTAGAACCTGAGAATTAACCTAAAATTTGGCCCTGCTTGCCATGGGGTGCATGGTTGATGGTAATGGTGGCTCATGACTTACAAGGAAAACAGCAAAGAAGGAGATAAACCAAGCTGTGGACTTTTGGCTGTCCAGAGGGTGCAGCCATTTTCAGTGTTTATAAGCTGTGTCCATTTTGAATATTTAAAGTGACAGCATTCTCATTCAGATTCCAGGGTCCTAAGAATAGGCTCGGCTTGTCAAGGACAGCATGGACATACAGGAGGCTGACAACTGGAAAAGAGACAGGTGGTAAGTGTATAAGTGCTGCCAACGAGTGAATAGAGGAGCACAGTACCCTGCTTACATAGATAACATCCAAACAAACAAAGAAAACTCTTGGGCAAATCACTCCAACATACAATCACCAATTAAATGTAAACACAAAATGTCACAATGTCTCAGACAACAGAGCATCACAGTCCACACAAAGAATCAAGATAAATCAGGAGAAACAAGGGACCAGGATACAGACCCAGAACACATCCTTGGAGAAGAAGCAGCATTGGAACTCCCTGTTAAGGAATTCAAAAGAATTAAATTTAAATATCTTCAATGGATTGAGAGATAGATCAAGGAAAACACTGACAAAATTGAGGAAAACCCTAGAACAATTTCAGAAGACATGATAAGAACAAAACGACAAAATAAATGAGAAATTAGAACTGATACAAAATCAACAGATAGAAATCCAGAAGATGTATACTAAATTTTCAGAAATAGGTAGCACATTGAACAGGCAAAGGACTAGAACTGAATCAATGGAAGACAGAATTAGTGACATTGAAGAGATATATCTCAATAGATTTTGGAAAAGGATCAATGAGAAAAAAGATCAAAACAAAATGAAGAAACCTAAGGTTCATGAGAGATACCATCAAAATGAATAAACTACGTGTCATTAGAATTCCAGAACAGGAAGAGACAAATAAAACCATAGAGAAAATTGTCAAAGATTAGTTGGAAGAGAATTTCCTTGATATGATGAAAGACAAAAATATATCCATTCAAGAAGTCCAATGAACTCCAAACAGGATAGGCTCCAAAAGAAAATCACCAAGACATATCCTCATCAAACTCACCAAAACCAAAGACAAAGAAAGAATCCTGAAAGCAGCATGGGAAAAACAGTTACCTACAAGGGACAACCAATAAGACCAAGCTCAGATTTCTTTGCAGACACCATGCAGGTGAGAAGACAATGGGATGGTATATACAAAACCCTGAAAGAAAAATTTCCAACCAAGAATTATATGTTGTTGTTATGTGCCGTCAAGTCGAACCTGACTCATAGCGACCCCTCCTTGGGTTTCCGAGACAGTATCACTATGGAAGTAGATTGCCCCATCTTCCTTCCGAGGAGTGGCTGGTGAATTTGAAGCGCCAGCCTTCTGATTAGTAGTCAAGTGCCTGAGGCACTATGCTACCAGAGCTCCCAAGAATTATATAGCTGGCAAAATTTTCCCTCAAATATGATGGTAAAATTAGGATATTTCTATATAAGCAGAGATTAAGGAAATTTGTTAAAACCAGACCAACTTTACAAGAGATGATAAAGGGAGTCCTTTGGAAAAAGAAACAACAGCAAACAAAAACTGACCATTAACACACATGATGACATAACACAGAAACCAACCTAGTTATAGAAGTATCCAAAGTAAATAAGCCTACATGATAGTATAAGGGAAGTAAAGATATCAATTGACAAATGAGGACAACTACAAACCAAAAATAGGGAAATAAAATAATGTAGTTATAGAACTTCTAAATGGTGAGGAAGTCAAGACAATTGAAAGATAGAATGGACTGTTGTAAACTTGGGAAGAAAATGATAAATCACAGGGTAACCTCAAAGAAAAATAATAAACCTTCATATCAAAATAAAAAAGGACACACACAAACATTTAGTAAATACTAGAACAACAGCAATGAGGGAAGTGATAACATGATTCATAAACAAAACAATCTCAGCACAAAAAATTATATACAACAAAGAAATCAGCAACACCACAAAAAGAAAATAACAAAATGACAGTAACAAATTGATACTTGTTGATAATTACACTGAATGTCAATGTATTAAATGCACCACTCAAGAAATGGAGAATTGCAGACTGGATAAGTTTGGAAAAATATATATCAAGCAAATGGCAACCATAAAAGTTTAGGAGTGGCAATATTAATTTCTGATAAAATTTACTTTACAACAAAAAGCACCATAATAGACTAAAAAAAAAAAAAATCCAAACTCACTGCTGTTGAGTTGGATCCGACTCATAGTGACTCCTTCTTGGGTTTCCAAGGTGGTATAACTACGGAAATAGATTGCCCCATCCTCCTTCCAAGAAGTGGCTTGTGGGTTTGAACTGACAGCTTTCTGGTTAGCAGTCAAATGCCTTAGGTACTACTCTACCAGAGGTCCCATTATATAGTGATTAAAGGATTGATTGAACAAGAGCATATAACCATAATAAATATCTATGCAAACAATGAAAGAGCCCCAAAATAAATAAATCAGACATTAACAGAATTGAAAAGACAGATAAATGACCCCACAGTCATAGTAGGACACTTTAATACACCCCTTTCAATGAAAGATAGAATAACTGGAAAGAAACTCAACCAAGATGCAGAAGTAAACAGTACAATTAAAACAACTTGGCCTTATAGACATCTACAGAGCACCTCTCCTGACAACAGCACAATATGCATTCTTTTCCAGTGCACAGGAAACATTCTAAAGGATAGACCATATGTTAGGCCACAAAGCAAGCCTTAATAAATTTAAAAAAAAAAAAAAAAACACACCAAAATACCCTCTGGTGGTGTAGTGCCTAAGGCATTTGACTGCTAACCAGAAGGCTGGTGGTTCAAACTCACCAGGCACTTCTCAAAAGGAAGATCGGGCAATCTACTTCCGTAGAGATACAACCTTGGAAACTCAAGGGGGGTCGCTATGAGTCGATCGACTTGACAGTCGTGGATTTGGTTTTTTTGGTTTTTTGAAAAAGACTGGATAATAGAAGAAATAAAACATGAAATTAAAAAATTCCATGAATCAAACAAGAATAAAAACACAGCATACCAAAATCTTTGGGACACAGCAAAAGCAGTGATCAGACATTAATTTCTTCTTTTCAAAAAAGAAGCAAGAGCCAAAATCAACAACTTAATCTAACATCTCCAACAATTAGAATAAGAACAGCAACAAAAGCCAACACTCACCAGAAGAAAATAAATAATAAAGATTTGAGCACAAAATAAAGGAAACAGAAAAGAGAAAGACAACAGAATAAATCAACAAGACTAGAAGTTAGTTTTCTGAAAAGATTAATAAAATTGCAAACCACAGGCAAATTTTAAAAAAGGCAAAGAGGGAAAGAATACAAATAATGTGGATAAAAAACAAATCGGTTGATATACAAGAGAGCCTACAGAAATTAAGGGGGTAATATGAGGATAGTATGATGATCCGTACACCAACAAATTTGAAAATCTAGAAGAAATGGACAGATTTCTGAAAATACATTACTTACCTAAACTAACAGAGACTGGGGTGGAAAAGTTGAACACACCCAAAACAAAAGAAGAAATTGAATGTTATTGTTGTTGTTAGATGCCATCATCTTCAACTCATAGCGACCCTATGCCCAGCAGAACAAACCACCACCTGGTCCTGTGCCAGCTCCGTGATCCCTTCTATACTTGAGCTCATCGCCACAGCCACTGTGTCAATTCATCTTGTTGAGGGCCCTCCCCTCTTTCGTCGACCCTCCACCTTACCAAGCATGACATCCTTCTCCAGAGAATGGTTCCTTCTGATAATATGACCAAAATAGGTGAGACGAAGTCTGGCCTTTTTCACCTCCAAGGAGCTTTCTGGCTGTACTTCCTCCAGAACAGATTTCATAGTTCTTTCAGCAGTCCATGGTACT
This sequence comes from Orycteropus afer afer, assembly GCF_000298275.1. Taxonomy (NCBI): domain Eukaryota; kingdom Metazoa; phylum Chordata; class Mammalia; order Tubulidentata; family Orycteropodidae; genus Orycteropus; species Orycteropus afer. Next base: position 2,106,015 of record NW_006921949.1, read on the forward strand.
TTCACCATTCTTTGCCAGCACAACCACTCAAAAGCATCAACTCTTCTTTGATCTTCCTTATTCATTGTCCAGCTCTCACATGCATATGAGGCAACTGAAAATATCATGGCTTGTGTCAGGTGCACCCTAGTCCTCAAGGAGACATCTTTGATCCCCAGCACTTGAAAGAGGTCTTTTGTAGCCTACTTGCCCAGTGCTATACATCATCTGATGTCCTGATTGCTGCTTCCATTGGCGTCAATTGTAGAACCAAGCAATGTGAAGTCCTTGACAACTTCAATCTTTTCTCCATTTATTGTGATGCTGCTTATAGGTCCAGTTGTGAGGATTTTTATTTTCTTCATATTGAGATGTAATCCACACTGCAGACAGTATTCTTCAATCTTCATCAGTAAGGGCTTAAAGTCATCCTCACTTTCAGCAAGCAAAGTTGTGTCATCGGCGTATTACAGGTTGTTAATGATTCTTCCTCCAATCTTGATGCCATGTTCTTCATACAGTCCAGCTTCACAGATTATTTGTTCAGCATACAGACTGAATAAGTATGGGGAAATGATACAACTGTTACACATTCCCTTCTTGATTTTAAACCATGCAGTGTCCCCTTGTTCTGTTCCAACGACAGCCTCCTGGTCTATGCACAGGTTCCTCATGAGTACAATTAAGTGTTAAGGAATTGAATAGGTCATTAAAAAAAAAAAGGTCCTGGGCCAGATAGTTTCACGGGAGAATTCTACCAAACATTCAGGGAAAAACTGACACCAATCCTACTCAAATTATTCCAGAATATTGAAAAGGATGGAATCCTCCCAAATTCATCTTATGAAGCAAGCATAACCTTGATACAAAACCAGGCAAAGATATCACTAAAAAGGAAAAATACAGACCAATATCCCTCATGGATACAGATGCAAAAATCTTCAACAAAATCCTAGCCAACAGAATCCAACATATCTAAAAAATAATACATTATAACCAAGTGTGGTTCATATCAAATACACGAGGATGGTTCAACATTTAAAAAAAAAAAAATCAAAGTCATCCATCACATAAATAAAACAAAGGAAAAAAAAAACCACATGATCATATCAATCAATGCAGAAAAGGCATTTTATAAAATCCAACACCCATTTCTGATAAAAATTCTCAGCAAAATAGGAATAGAAGGACATTCCTCAACACAATAAAGAGCATATATGCAAAATGAACAGCCAATATTATTCTCAATGGAGAGAGACTGAAACCATTCCCCTTGCAGACAGAAAGAAGACAAAGATGCCCTCTATCACCACTTCTTTTCAACATTTTATTGGAAATCCTAGCCAGGGACAATAAGGAAAGAAAGAGAAATCAAAGGCATCCAAACTGGTAAGGAAGAAGTAAAACTATTCTTATTTACTGATGACATGATCCTACACATAGAAAACCCAAGAGACTCAGTAAAAAAACTACTAGAAATAATTGAGAGATTAAATGTAGTGGTGGGATACAAGATCAACATACAAAAATCAGATGGATTCCTCTACACCAGCAAAGAGATTGCTGAAAATAAAGAAATCAGTACCATTGACTATAGCTACCAAAAAAATAAAATACTTGGGAATAAATCTCACTAGGGACTCAAAAGACCTGTACAGAGAAAACTACAAAACACTACTTCAAAAAGAAGACCCAGAAAGGTGCATAGGAGGTACAGACAATAAATATGAACCCTTTTACACATACAGTACTACGTTGTCAGTGATGGCAAAAATTGATCTACTGGTGGACAGATGGGTAGACAAGCTGAACTATTAGGTAGGTCTATGCAGGGAGGAGTGTGTTCATGACCATGTATAGGGCTTCCAGTATTTCTATAAATGTATTGGTATATTCTGTAAGAATTCCCAGGTATATAGTACAGCTGACAAGGGACAAGGGGACAAGGTTATAGTCACTTCTTAGCCACAGCAAGCTACCCAGAGGGAGTGAGTAGTTGGACCTTTGGGCTCAAGTCCATTGTCATAGGGGACATCAAGGTTAATTGGCATAACATACTACACAAAAACATTGTACCACATCCTACTTTGGTGAGTAGTGACCAGAATCTTAAAAGCTTGCAAGTGGCCATCTAGATACAATGATGGGTCTCTTCTTGTCCAGAGCAAAGAAGAATGAAGAAAACCAAAAATTCACGCAAACAATTAGTCCAAGTGACTAGTACACCATGTGATCCTCAACCTATATAACTATGAGACCAGAAGAACTAGATGGTGCCAGGCTGTCACTGTCAACCACTCAGAGGGGGATCTCTGTGCAAGATACTGGATAGAATGGGAGAGCAATGTAGAACAAAACTCAAAAAAAAAAAAAAAAGGGACCAGCTTTGCTGGTCTGATAGACCCTGGTGGAACTTCTGAGACTATGGCCCCTAGCTGCCCTTCAGTCCTGGAATTGAACACACTCCTGTGGCTTCCAGCCAAATAAAAGACAGTCATATGAGCTGAACATGTACATTAGATAGATACACTCCTTGGAGAGATCACTCATGGGAGAATGGAAGAGCTGTGTATGCACAGGGGGACAGCTCTGGGGGCAGAAGTGCATGGGAGGGAAGGACACAGGGAAGAGGTGACAATGGGGAGGAAGTAGGAAGGGAGTTGTTACATTGTGTGAAATGGCAGTGAATGTTATGAGACAAAGTATACGTGAGCTGCTGTATGGAAAATTAAATTGCTCTGTAAACTTTCACCCAAATCATAATAAAAACAAAATATAAACAAACAAATAAAAACACTACTTCAAGAAACCATAAGAGACCTACATAAATGGAAGAAAAGACAATGCTCATGGATAGGAACATTGCACATTGTGAAAATGTCAATCCTACCCAAAGCACTCTATACATTCAATGCAAACCCAATCCAGATCCCATTAAAATTCTTTAAGGGTACAGAAAAATTAAACACTAATTTTATATGGAAAGGAAAGAGACCTGAGATAAGCAACACAGCATTTAAGAAGAAGAAAGTAGGAGATCTCACACTCCCGAATCTCAAAATCTAGTAGTCAAAACAGCCTGGTACTGGTACAATGACATAGACCAGTGGAATAGAATTGAGAACCCAAAATCCCATCAATCAATAGTCAGCTGATTTTTGACAAAAGGTTGAAATCCATTAAATGGGAAAGAGATGATGTCTTTAACAAAAAGTGCTGGCACTACTGGATGTCCATTTGCAGAAAAATGAAACAAGATCCATACCTCACACCAAACATAAAAACTAACTCCAGATGGATCAAAGACTTAAATGTGAAACGTAAAATTATAAAGTTCATCAAGGAAAAAATAGGGGCAAATTTAGGAGCTCTAATTTATGGCATTAATAGACTTTCAACTATAACCCAAAATGCACAAACAGCAGAAGATAAACTAGATGAATAGGATCTTCTAAATATTCGGTTTTTATGTGCTTCTGAAGACTTCTCTAAAAGAATCAAAAGAGAACCTACAGATTGGGAAAAAAAATAGTTGACAATGACATATCTGACAAGGGACTTATCTCTAAAATTTACAGAAAAGTCCAATATGTCAACAACCAAAAGACAATCCATTTAAAAATGGGCAGAAGACACAAATAGACACTTCACCAAAGAGGATACTCAGGTGGCCAACAAACACAGAAGAAATGTTTACTATCATTAGCCATTAAAGAGATGCAAATGAAAACGACAATGACATACCATCTGGCCCCAACACTTAAAGCAAAATTCAACAAGACAGAAAATAACAAACGCTAGAGAGGATGTGGAGAGACTGGGACTCTCACATACTGCAAATGATATTATCACTCTGGAAAGCAGTACGGCGATTCCTTAAAAAGTTGAAATTAGAAATAACAATTGATTCCGAAATCCTATTACTAGGTATATGTCCTAAAGAAGTAAGAGCCAGGACAAGAACAGATATATGCACTCCCATGTTCATTGCAGCACTATTTACAATAGCAATAAGATGGAAACAACCTAGGTGCCCATTAACAGAAAAATGGATAAGCAAACTATGGTACACAGACACAATGGAATAGTATGCAACACTAAAGAATAATAGAATCCATAAAACATGCCAGAATGTGGATGAACTTGGAGGATATTATGCTGAGTAAAATAAGTCAATCATAGAAGGAAAAATATTGTATTAGTTCATTATTGTAAAAGGTCTTGGAAAGGTTTATACATGGAAGGACATTTTCTATGATGGTTACTAGGGCTGGGAGGGGAGGGCAGGGAACATGGCAAAAAATTTTAAAAAATAATAGTAGGTTAAAAAAAAAAGCCTGAAGCCTTTCTTTTTTCCATTTATAAAAAGAAAAAAGTTAAAGTTAGGCAATGAGGACACACATGTATGCAATTTTTGTATATATCTGAAAATTTATATTTTAACATCCCCCTTTACACAGGATATTAAAGTTGCATCCAATTTTCCTCTACTATAAATAATATAGCAATGTATATCCTTGTGCAAAAATTGTCAGCAACATAGCTGGTTATGGCCATAAAAAGGATTCCTAGAAATGTACCTGAATATAAATTCAGGAATATAAACGTGAGACTAATAAATGATGTTGACAAAAAGCCTTTCCACAAATGTTATATGAATTTACATTACTAACTCCAGGGGATTCGAAGGTCTATGACACAATACCTTAATAAGTATTGACTATTTATTAACTTCTTTAATCAACATCTTAAAAGGCAATGCCTAAACTTTTTGATGCTAATAAATAAAAAACAAATTTTGAGAAACAGACCATTTTGCTGTATTTTTTATGGAAAGAACAATAATGTAAGTCAATGTATATTTTAGTTATTTGGAAAATGTAGAACGTCATTCCATGAAAATCCGTAAAACCCCACTGCCCTCAAATTTATCTCACATTCACCTTCTATGGAAATCTCACCATTAAAACTTTCTTTGATTCAAAATATGGGGCAATATGTATGGTGACCAACACTTAATTGCCATCAGTGTAGATTATTTATTTACTTTAAAATAAAAATTTAGTGCTAAAAACAAAATCTAAACTATTAGCCTGAAGTTTAGTTTCAAGCCCAGAAAACTAGCTTTATATTATAAATGTATATAAGTCCTCTTAAACATGAAATTATATTCATATTTGTTGTTGTTATTTGGTGCAATTGAGTCATCTCCAACTTATAGAGACCCTATGCACAGCAGAACGAAACACTGCCTGCTTCTGTGCCAGCCTCAGGATCCTAGGTATACCTGAGCCAATCACTGCAGCTACTGTGTCAATCCATCTCATTGAGGGCCTTCCCCTCTTCCCCTTCTTTGTTGACCTTCCACTTTACCAGGCATGATATCCTTCTCCAGGGAATAGTTCCACCTAACAATATGACCAAGGCAGGTGAGATGAAGTCTGGCCATTCTCACTTCCAAGGAGCATTCTGGCTGCATTTCTTCCAGCACAGTTTTGTTAGCTCTTTCAGCAGTCCATGGTACTCTTAGCATTCTTTTCCAACACCACAACTCAAAAGAACCAACTCTTCTCTGGTCTTCCTTATCCATTGTTCAGCTCTTACATGCATACGATAGGATTGAAAATACCATGGCTTGGGTTAGGTGCACCTTAGCCTTCAAGGAGACATCTTTGCTCTTCATCACTTGAAAGATGTCTTTTACAGAAGATTTGCCCAATGCAATATATCATCTGATGTCTGGACTGCTAGTTCCATTGGTGTTGATTACAGAACCAAGTAATATGAAGTCCTTGACAACTTCAATCTTTTCTCCATTTATCGTGAAATTGTTTATTGGACCAGTTGTGAGGATTTGTGTTTTCTTTAAATTCAGGTGTAATCCATACTGATACTGCAGACTGTAGTTAATCTACATCATTAAGTGCATCAAGTCATCCTCACTTTCAGGAAGCAAAGTTGTGTCATCTGCATATCGCAGGTTGTTAATGAGTCTTCCACCAATCCTGATGCCACATTCT
>NW_006921949.1:2112598-2157442 GCF_000298275.1 Orycteropus afer afer
AATTCCTGGAGCCTTGTTCTTCACCAGTTCTTTCAGTGCAGCCTTGACTTCTTCCTTCAATACCATTGGTTCTTGATCATATGCCACCTCCTGAAGTGGATAAACATTGACCAATTCTTTTTGGTACAGTGCTTCTGTGTATTCCTTCCATCTTCTTTTGATGTTTCCTGTATCATTCAATATTTTGCCCATAGAATCTTTCAATATTGCAACTTCGGCTTAAATTTTTTCTTCATTTCTTTTCGCTTGAGGATTCTGAGTCTGTTCTTCCCTTTTAGTTTTTCAACTCCATATCTTTGCACATTTCATTATAGTATCTTGCTTTGTCTTCTTTAGCTGCTTCTTTAGCTTCCTTCTTCCAAGTCTTTGAAATCTTCTGTTCAGCTCTTTTATCTTGTCATTTCTTCCATTTACTTTAGCTACTCTCCATTCAAGGGCAAGTTTCAGAGTCTCTTCTCACATTCATTTTGGTCTGTTCTTCCTTTGTTGTCTTTTTAAAGACTGATTGCTTTCTTCAAGGATGATGTTATTGATGTCATCCCACAATGCTTCTGATTTTCAGTCGTTATTATTCAATGCATCAAATCTATTCTTTAGTCTTTAATTTCAAGAGGATATAATCATGGTCATATTTTGGCTCTCATGGACTTCTTTTAATTGTCTTCAACTTCCACTTGAACTTGCATATGAGCAGTTGATGGTCAGTTCCACAATCAGCTCTTGGCCTTGTTTTGGCTGAAGATATTGAACTTCTTCATCACCTCTTGCCTCAGATGTAGTCAACCTGATTCCTGTGTATTCCATCTGGTGAAGTCCACGTGTATAGCCATCGTTTATGTTGTTGAAAAAAGGTGTTTGCCATGAATAAGTCGTTGGTCTTTCAAAATTTTATCATGCAATCTCCAGCATTATTTCTATCACCAAGGCCATATTTTCCAATTACCAGTGATTCTTCTTTGTTTCCAACTTTTGCATTCCAGTTACCAGTGATAATCAACACATACTGATTGCATGTTTTGTTAATTCCAGACCGCAGAAGTTGGTAGAAATCTTCATTTTTCTCATCTCTGGCTTTGTTGATTGGTGCATAGATTTAAATAATAGTAGTATTAACTGGTCTTCCTTGTAGGCTGATGGATATTATCCTATCACTGACAGCATTGTACTTCAAGACAGATCTGGAAACAGTCTTTGTGACAATGAATGCTGCCACACCATTCGTCTTCAATTTGTAATTCTCAGTATAGTAGATCATATGGCTGTCTGACTCAAACTGGCCAAAACCAGTCCATTTCAGCTCACTAATGCCTAGGATTGGTCTTTATGCATTCCATTTCATTTTTGACAGCTTCCAGTTTTCCTAGATTCATACTTCGTACATTCCATGCTCCGATTACTAATGGATGTTTGCAGCTGTTTTTATTCATTTTGACTCATACCACATCAGCCAATGGAGGTCCCAAAAGCTTTAGTCCATTCATATCATTAAGGTTGTTTCCACTCTGAGGAGTCAGTTCTTCCCCAGTCATATTTTGAGTGCCTTCCAAACTGATGGGCTCATCTACCAGCACTATAATGGACAATGTTCCAGGGCTATTTATAAAGTTTTCCAGTAATATATCAGATAGTGTTTCACTGCTATTCATAAGGTTTTCACTGGCCCATTCTTTGAGAAGTGGATGGTCTCTTCCTTCTTCCAAGTCTGTCTTTGTCTGGAAGCTCTGCTGAAACCTGTTTACCATGGGTAACCCTGCTGGAATTTTGCAACACTGGTGGCATAGCCTCCAGCCTCACAGCAACACACAAGCCACCACAGGACAACAAACTGACAGACCAGCTCCTCTCCCTTAGTTGTTCCTAACTGCTGTGTTCACTTCTGAGCTGCATATATTCATATTTACCTTACTTTAAACATATTCAAATTGAGATAAAATGTATCCCACAGATTAGCTATTCTATTATTCCTCAGTCATTAAACTATTTTAACAATGTGGTCAATATTATATTTATTTAATTTTATAATTCTATATTCAGCACAGAGTTGAATTTTACACTTAAAATATGGTTACAGTGTGTCCTTTAAATCAAAGGCTTAAAACGTCTTAAAGGTTTACAGTAAGGTCGTTGTAAACTTCAGATTCATGAGTAGGTCAAGTCAACCTGATGTTTGAGTGATGGGAGAGGGCACCAGTTTGCACGAGTAAGTTGCTTATTCTCCAACTTGGTAAAAACAAGCAGCTTTATAGTGGTGACTTTTAAGGTCTCAGAATGCTAGGAAGAAAGAGAACATAAAAAACTTGCTTGATGTGCACCTCAGTGGGATTAAATGTGTGGATCATATTGAACATTTCAACAGTGAGTTTTGTCAGTTAATCTTCTGCTTCCTCAAAAGCGGTGGGGAGTAGGTTACCATACATTACTATACACAAAAGATTATCCATATTGGAACAACAGTGAATTTAAATATTAAAGCACTTTTATCCCTTAGGATACCTTGCTGTTTTTGTTGTTATGTGCCATCGAGTCAGCCCCGACTCATAGCGACCCCTCCTTGGGTTGCCGAGGCAGTATCACTATGGAAGTAGATTGCCCAACCTTCCTTCCGAGGAGTGGCTGGTAGGTTTGAACCGCCAGCCTTCTGGTTAGCAGTCAAGTGCCTGAGGCACTATGCTACCAGAGCTCCTTAGGATACCTTAGGGTATCTAGCTAAGAGTGACCCCCTTTGGGTTTCCAAGGTGATAAATCTTTACAAAAGTAGATCACCTCATCTTCCTTAGCAGAGCAGCTGGTTGCTTTGAACTGCCAACCTACTGGTTAGCAGTCAGATGCCTTAGGCCCTGTGCCACTAGAACTCCTCATCCAAGGTATAGGACTAAAAAAAAAAAAAAGCAAGTAAATGACAGAATTTATACAATAAATGTTGTAAGACTATCACATTAAATATAACATGCAACCTAACTCTCATCACTCATACAACTGCCACCCTCCTTTAGCCCACTGTATCTGAGGGTTCTATTAATGAGGTCCAGGAGATTACACTATAATCCTAAAACCCTCAGCCTATATCCAAGTTCATCCCTAAACTTTTAGCTTGGAGTGCTTGTTTTGACAGAAAGAACATGGCATTTAGTGCTAGAAACATATGGTATTAAGTCAACTTTCTCACTGTGTGATTTGAGGCAAATTGTTTAATTTCTCTAAGCTTCATTCCCCTCATCTGTGAAACAATAAAGTAATATCAATTTGTTAAGGTTGTTATAAGAATTAAATCTGATAATGCAGCATCTCCCTCCTGGGAGCTAACAAACTGTTCCTGGTCAGCAGGAATATTCTCAGCGGTTTTCTGATAATTTTTTTGTTTCACTTTAGATATTACTTCAATCACAGTATCTCAAAAAACAAACAAAAAAATGTAAGTATATTTTGGGAAGAATGAACATATAAGGTAAAAACATCAATGTTTAAGAATATCTTAAACTATTGATATGTAATGTCAGTGCCTGCTTTGGTATTTGTGTTCTGGATCACACTGACCCCAAATATATATGGCTTTAGTTGTCATAACCTAATGAGAAACAGAGGAATACTTATGTAAAATATGAAGGGCAAATTAAATCATAAAGCTGTGGTGAACAAAAGTTTCCAATAGTTTGAACAGAGAAAAATGATGGGAGAATGGCAGTGGTATTGACATGCTGAACTCAGAGAAACTTGTGTCATATTCACTTGGAGAAGGTAATTTAGTCTTAGAAATAGTTTTTTACCTTCATAGTAGTGGTGATATAACCTGTATAGGTTTCATACTTTCATTCTTTTAAAACATATATATATATTTGGCTTTATAAATGTAGAAGAGCTATAAGCATAAGGAACTTATACTTGATTTTCTATTTGTATATATTCGAATAACAATGATAAAAATAATATCAGAAGATCAGAGCCATTTTTCTTTTCCTATAGAAAGAGTCTGTACATTTCTCTTTTTTTGAGACTATGATAATGTATACATAGTGCCTAGTCCAAGATCTTAAGTAAAATTTAGTACCCTACCAATTCCTTATACATATTTATCATTACATAAGTATCTGGCATCTGGCTAAGCTTGTTTTTTACAGTCTATGGAAATAACTGGAGGAGTGGGGAAAGGAGGGTCTGATGAGCATAATTTTATTTGTTTTCAGATTTTGTGCAACAAAAATTAACCAATAAGTATATAGACTAGATTCACTAAAACATTGGTAGAGTTAGTAATCATTTAAGTGGTGTCATTAGAGTCAAAACAACAACAATCTTTAATGACCATTCTTAAAATTTTATCATTAGAAATGTATTGTTTCGGTTTAATGAAGGGAACAGGGTCCAAAGGGTTCAAGAAAACTCTCAAAGCTCAGATCATAAAGTTTCTTAGAAGCAAAAGCAATTAGGGCCTAATAGATTACATAGTAATTTTAACATTCTGAAATGATTCTGAATGTAGAAATCATTGAAAGGAAAGTCATTGAAAACAAACTGCTTAGTTTTATTCGTATATTTATAACCTGTCTATTTCTATCAAGAATTTAGTACAAACATATTAATATTAACAAGGTCACAGAAATATGACAAGTTTCAATACAGACCTGGTCCACTGCAGAAGGATATTTAACCTGGAGTTATAACTTGCTTAGTCAACCATTAAGAGGAAGTTTATCATAGGGTCAAAGATAAGAAGAGAAAATAAGCAAGGACAGCATTGATAGAGTAGGCTGCCAAACTTTTCAATGAGCTGGCAAAAACTAGGGTAGATAAGAGGATTAATAAATTTAATCACAGTGCTGCAGATCAGAAGAAAAGGCAGCTTTAGAAACAAGATATAAACAAAGGAATGGTTAATATACTCGCACAGGTCAGGCAACTGCTTTCATGAGTAAAACAAATTGTTGTCACTGAAAATAATATATGCAATTTCTTCTCTAACTCTGCACATATTCTAAAAGGAAGGACAATACTCCAAATACTTTTTTTCTTACCTACACATCTGAATACATCAAATAATAGAAGTAAGTTAAGATTATTAATCAGCTCAGTATGATTTTTGTTTTAACTTTACTACAACAACCTTTTTCTTCACAACTTTGGTTATACCCGTTCCAAAATTCGGAAGGAAAAAAATCATACAAACTACAGATAATTACATTATGTTTCTGATGCCACAAAGAACCTTTTTCATATCTTTTTTGTAATATAGTTTTAAATATCTCAAAGTAATTGATCTCCTACTAGCTTATTAAATTACACCTTGAGAGGTTTTTAGGATTTAAAAAGAAAAAAAAATCATCAAGTAAGTGTTTTTCAGGCCCTTTTTCCTTTTATTTTATTTTAAAAAAACTAATTTGGAAATAATTGCAAGTTTATACAAAATTGTAACAATGAAAACAGCACAAAGAACAACCATATATCTCTTATCCAGACTCATATATTGTTAATGTTTTACCCAATTTGTTTTATTTTCTACACAACTTACTCTCTGTTTCTGCAGAGACACATACAAATACACATTTTTTTTCTTCCCTGAAACATATGAGGGTAAGTTACATACATCATGGCCTTTTACCCATAAATATTTCCATTTGTAGTTCCTAAGAAATTCACTTAGGGACATTCTTTTCTATAACACAGAAAACATCATATGTATAAATTTACATTGATAAAACACTTTTCTCTAGTCTACTGTCCATATTACAATTTGACAGTTGACCTAATAATGTCATTGATAGTATTTATCTTTCCTCCTTCCATATAATATACAATACAGGGTGAGGTGTTACATTTAGCTGTCATGATTTTTTTGTCTCTGTTCATATGGAATGTTTGTACAGCCCTTCCTTTGTCTTTTATAACACTGACCTTTTTGACAAATATATCCCCATCCCCTTTCTTTTAATAAAACATTCCTCACTTTGGATTTGTCTGATGGGATTAAGTTCAGTTTCAGAATTCTTGGACAGGATATAACATCTGGAAGGATGAAGTTTATCTATCCTTTATTTGTGATGTTAACGTTTGAGCTTTTGCTTGATTATTTCACTGTATAATTACTGTTTTTTTTTTTTTTTTGTTCTTGTTATTGATGTTTTACTCCTTTGCAACTTAATAAGCAGTGTCTGATACTTGAAGTCAGTCAAATATTCTTCTCCTCATCAAAATTTTTCCCTAGATTTATAATCTACACATGACTTTTGCCTGATTCTGTCTTTATCATGATCATTTTTTTTCAACTCCAGATCTCCCTCTAGAATTAAGAGTCATTCCTCAACATTCTTATTCGTTGCAAATATTCTCTTTAACAACATAAACAGCAACTAAAAATGTGGACCTCACTGGATACAATACATAGGAATCAAATCGACTACATCTGTGGAAAGAGATGATGGAAAATTTAATTATCATCAGTCAGAATAAGGCCAGAGCCTGGCTGCAGAACAGACCATCAGTTGTTCCTCTGTAAGTTCAAGTTAAAGCTGAAGAAAATTTAAACTACTCCACAAGAGCCAACGTACAACCTTGAATATATTCCATTTGAATTAGAGACTATCTCAGGAATAGATTTGAGGCATTGAACAATAATAAATGAACACTAGACATGTTATGGGATGACATCTTACAAGAAAACAAAAGGTCATTAAGAAGACAGGAAAAAGAAAGGTGCCAAAAATGGCATCCTACGAACAGTCTGTGCACCAGATCCCTCTATCTACAGAGATTTTGAGAAACTCCTTAAGACAGATACAAATAATGATACTGGGGTTGTGAGAAGAAGATATCTAGAAGAAGATATATAGGTGGCCAACAAACACATGAGGAATTCTTCATGATGATTAGCCATTGTTGTTGTTGTTATGTGCCGCAGAGAGATGCAAATCAAACAACAAAGAGATATCATCTCACTCCAGCAATGATAGCAAAGTTCAACAAGACACAAAATAAATGCTGGTGAAGGTATGGAGAGACTGGAACTGTTATACACTGCTGGTGGGACTGTAAAATGGTACAGCTACTGTGGAAAACTGTATGGCGTTTTCTTAAATAATTGAAAATAGAAATACCATTTGATCCAGCAATACCATTAATAGGAGTATATCCTAAAAAGGCAAGAGCCAGGGCACAAATATACATATTCACACCTATGTTCATGGCAGCACAATTCAGCATACCAAAGAGATGGAAACAACCTAAGTGCCCATTAACATATGAATGGATAACCAAACTATGGTACATTCACACAATGGAATACAATGCAACATTAAAGAATAATGAAGAATCCATGAATCACCTCACAGTGTGGATGTATTTGCTCAGTGAAATAAGTCAGTCACAGGACAAATATTGTATGAGTCCATTATTGTAAAAAGTCAAGGAAAGGTTTACACAGAGAAGGAAATTTACTTCATTGGTTACTGGGTGTTTTGGTCATCTGCCTAAGGCATTTGACTGCTAATCAGAAGGCTGGTGGTTCAAACCCACCAGCCACTCCTCAGAGGGAAGAATGGACAATCTACTTTCGTGGAGATACCGCCTGGGAAACTCAAGGAGTGGTCACTATGAGTCAGATACAACTTGATGGCAGTGAGTTTGGTTTTTTGCTTTTTTTTAGTATTACTATAACAGAAAATACAAGTGGATGACTTGAACAAACAGGAATTTAATTTATTCTCTTACAGTTTTGGAAGCTAGAAGTCCGAATTCAAGTGCCAGTTGTAGGGGCTGGGTAAAGGCCCCTCAACCTTGGGATTCCAATCTGCATCTTGCTCCTGGCCCACTGGAGCTGGAGGGGTCTCTTCACTCAGGCAGCTGCTGACTGCTGAGGCTGACAAACCCAAAGTTGACAAGTAAAATGGCACAGTTCCAAAATTATCAAATCACATGGCAGGCCACTAACTCAAGTCCATTCACAGTCCAAAGATCAGCAGACAACATAGCAGGCTGCTGAATGACGACTCAGCTACTTGCAGGATTCAAACATGCTAAAAGCTGCAGAGATCTTTCTCAATGCTTCTTCTAATATACTGGAAACAGACCACATCCCTAAAGCAACTGCTCAGCTGCTCACTGCAGATTCCACCATTGAGTTGACTGTCACATTCTCATCACAGGGAATAACTACATTCAGCTGCCCAGCCACTCAAAAGCAGACCCAGCCAAGTTAACACACAACTTCTACCATACTGGGGATGAGAGGGAAGGGAAAAAGAAAATTTCTGACTAGTTGGGGGGGTCACACGTTGATTTGGTGAGGGGAAGGGAGATATGGCAAGAGAGTGTGACCAAGATGGTGAATATGTGGAAAGGGAGGACACAGAAACATGGACAAAACATATAAACAGAGGCAAATACTATCACATGCACAATACTGCAATACCAGTGGCACCAAACATTAGGCTATGGGTAAATGCACAGACAGTTGAGAAGATCAGGGGAGGGTAGGCGAACAGGAATATATCCAAGACCAAAGATAGATTTGCCTGAAGATAGTCTGATATATGTACAAAATCATCCAAATATATTATAGAAGTAACAGAGAACAAGGTTGGAGTAGCTTCTCATAGACAACCAAACATCTTAAGAGAGAGAATCACTAGACCTATAGACTTGGGACCATAATCTCAGGGGATATCATGCTCAATTGGCAAAATATAATACATAAAATCTTGTTCTGAATTCTACTTTGGTGAGTAGTGACTGGGGTTTTAAAAGCTTTCAAGCAGCCAGCTAATACTGGTCTCATGTCATCTGGAGCAAAGAAGAGTGAAGAAAATCAAAGTCAGTTGGAAATAATTAGTCCAAAGATATGATGGCCCATAAGGACCTCAGCTTTCATGACCCTGAGACTAGAAGAACTTGATGGTGCCTGGCTACCAAAACCAACTATGTGGAAAGGGATCAAAATTGGTAATCTTGGATAGAGTGGGAGGAAAAATGTGGAATAAAATTCAAAAACACAAAAATGACTTTTTTATTGGTCAGACAGAGAATTACTGGTCAGCTAGAGACTGGTGGAACCCCGAGACTACAGCCCAGGTTATCTTTCACAGTTGGAAATGGACTCACTTCCGTGGATTAGTTTGCAGCCCAACAGTAGAAAGACCTAAAAGCAGAACACTTATCCCAGGGAGATGCACCCGCCTAACCTAGGGAAATGGACCTCTGCAGTGAATTGCTTGACGTGGCCCTTCTATCCATTGTCCTCCATTCTGTGATGTTTTGTAAATCCCATTATCCATGCCTGTTTGGGGTGGTGTGGCAGTTAAGGTCAGGTATTAACTTGGCTGGACAGCTGGTAGTAGTCATTCCCTATAATGACTGGCAATGTGATGGGATTTAGGTTAATTCTGTTGGGGCAACACAGGTGGAATGTGTCTTGAGTCCTGCCTTGCTGGAGGGTATAACTCAAATCACCACCCTTAGCTTCCCTGAGGGTATACCTACGAATCTCCTGGGAAGATTCCCTCTCCTCTTGCTCCGGCTTTGTCTCTTGGATCATCCTCATCTCACCCCTGGATTTGAGACAGCAGCCATCATCTGATCTGCTGATCGAGGTGCATCAAACCCCGAGAGTTGGGAGGATCTGCCAGACCTACTCACGAAGCCAG
This sequence comes from Orycteropus afer afer, assembly GCF_000298275.1. NCBI lineage: Eukaryota > Metazoa > Chordata > Mammalia > Tubulidentata > Orycteropodidae > Orycteropus > Orycteropus afer. The sequence goes on from NW_006921949.1 coordinate 2,122,228, forward strand.
GACTCGCCAGCCTGCCAGCCTCCACCACTACTACGTGAGATGATCCCTTGGGTGTCTGTGAGTTCTGTGAGGCGTTACAGTGAAATACAGAACCCTAAGACTGGGGAAATTGCTGGGAGGAGGAGGAGGAGTTAATGTCTGAAATGATGGAGTGGCATGGTAATTTGGACATTTGGGACATCTTTGACCTCCGCCTCATGGGGACCAGCCTCGTGCTGATCTTTCTAAGGGAAATTGTTCAAGCAACCTCTTAGATCAATCAACCATGAGACATCAGAAGGGAAGCACTGACATAGAGGGAAAGCTGGACAGACAGAAATGCACAGGTAAGAAGGACACAGGGAAGAAGTAGTCATAGGGAGGAGAGGGAAGGAGAGCTTTTTATGGTTGAGGATTGTTTTTGGGGCCATGAAACCAAATGTCCATGAACTGTTGAGTAAAACAAATCTGCTTTGTAAATCTGCATCCAGAGCACAACAAAAAATTAAAAAAAAAAAAAAGACAAGAAAGAAAGAAAAGACTGAAATGGATGTCAGAACATAGAATAATTAAAGCAAATGGAAGAAATGATGAAATAAGAGCTGAACAGATCTCAAAGGGTGGCTTAAGAAGACAAAGTAAAGTATTAATAATGAAATATGCAAAGACCTAGAATTAGAAAACAAAAAGGGAAGAATGTGTTCAGTGTTTCTCAAGCTGAGAAAACTAAAGAAAAAATTCAAGCCTCGAGTTGCAATACTGATGGATCCTATAGGCAAAATATTGAACAGAGGAAACATCCAAAGAAGATGGAAGGAATACAGAGTCACTGTACAAAAAAAAAAAAAAAAAGTTGACATTCAATTTCAGGAGAGAGCACATAATCACGAAATGATGGTATTGAAGGAAGAAGTTCAACCTGCACTGGTAAGGCATTGGAGAAAAACAAGTCTCCAGGAATTGATGGACTATTCATTGATACATTTCAACAAATGGATGCAATGCTGGAAGCGCTCACTCATCTATGTTAAAATATTTGGAAGACTGCTACCTGGCCAACCAACTGGAAGTGATCCATATCTGTGCCCCTTTTGTAGGAAGATGGTCCAACAGAACGCAGAAATTACTGAATAAATATCATTAATATCACATGCAAGTAACATTTTGCTGAAGATAATTCAAAAAGTGGTTGCAGCGGTATATCAACAGGGAACTGCCAGAAATTCAAGCCAGATTCATTAAAAGAAATGGAATGAGGGATATCATTGTTGATATCCTGGCTGAAAGCAGAGAATACTAGAAAGATGTTTTATTGAGTATGCAAAGGCATTTGACTATGTGGATGATAACAAATTATGGATAACATTGCTTGGAATGGGACTTTCATTAACACTTAATTGTGCTCATGTGGAACCTATACATAGACCAAAAGGTAGTTGTTTGAACCCAACAAGGGGACACTGTTAGTTTTAAAATCAGGAAAGTGTCTGTGTGTCAGGGTTGTCTCCTTTCACCACTATTATTCAATTTGTATGCTGAACAAATAATCTCAGAAGCTGGACTATATGAAGAAGAAAGTGAAATCAGCATTAGAGGAAGGCTCATTAACAATCTGTGATACGCGGATGACACTATCTTGCTTGCTGAAAGCAAAGATTTGAAGCAATTACTGATGAAGATCAAAGACTGTAACTTTCAGTATGTATTACACCTCAACAAAAAGAAAACAAAAATCCTCATCACTGGACCAATAAGCACAGGATGACAGATGGAAAAAATAGTGAAGTTGTCAAGGATTTCCTTTTATTTGGATCCACAATCAATGTCCATGGAAGTAGCAGTCAAGAAATGAAAGGAATTATTGCATTGGGCAAATATGATGCAAAAGACCTCTTAAGAACGCTAAAAAAAGGACGTCACTTTGAAGATTAAGCTGCTAACCAAAAAGTCAGCGGTCCAAACCTTACCCTCTATGCGGGAGAAAGATGACGCAGTCTGCTTCCATACAATTTACAGCCTTGAACACCCTAGGCAGCAGTACTCTCTGTTCTAAGGGGTCACTATAATTAAGAATTGACTTGATGGCAGCAGGTTACTGGACCTAAGCCATGATATTTTCAATCATTTTATATGCATGCAAAAGCTGGACAGTGAAAAAGGAAGACAGAAGAATTGATGTCTTTGAATTACAACATTGCAAGGAATACTGAATATACCATAGACTGTCAGAAGAACGAATAAATACGTCTTGGAAGAAGTACAGCCAAAATGCTCTTAGAAGCAAGGATGGTGAGGCTTAGTCCCATGTACTTTGGATACATTGTTGGGAGTGACCAATCCCTGAAGAAGGATATCACGATTAGTAAAGTAAGTGTCAGTGAAAAAGAAGAAGTTCCTTAATGAGATGGATTGATATAGTGGCTGCACAAATCCTTGCACAAAGCAAGGATTGTGAGCATGGTGCAGGACTGGGCAGTGTTTCATTCTGCTGTACACAGGGTTGCTATGAGTTGAAACAGCTTAGATGACACTTAACTAAAATAAGGTTAGCATTCCACTAGAAGCAAGACTCCTTCTCCACCATTTATCTATCTATCTATTTATTATTGGTATGAACTTCTCAGGTCCTGGTTTTTCAATGACTGATAAATTATTATAAACCATTATATTCAATTATTTAGGTGTTCAATTGATCCCAAGGTTGACCAGTGGGAACCTCTTCAGTTGCGCTCCTGTATCCTCATTACATGGTCCTATTATCTTTTTGAACATCAGGGCTATTGTGGTTACCTGGTGCCGCTCTGACAGGATTATATCACAAATGGAGGCTTTAAGTCCAAGTTCAAAGTGCCAGGCTGTAGGAGCTGGGGGAAAGCCCCTCAACCTTGGGTTTCAGCTCTGCCTCCTGCTCCCGGTCTACCAGAGCTAAAGGATTTTCTTCTCTCAGGCAGCTACTGGCTGCCCAAGGTCAGCAAATAAAATGTTATAGCCCCGGTGTTACCAAACCACATGGCAGGCCATTAATTTAAGTCCACTGAAAATCCCAAGGTCAGCAGAGCATGGCAGGCTACTGAACAATGACATGGCTACATGTAGGGTTCAAGTGTGCCATAAGCTAGAGACCATTCCCAAAGCTGTTTCTTATATATGAGAAGCAGACCACATCCCTAAAGCAGCTACTCAGCTGCTCGTGGTAGGTCCCACCATGGAGTTGACTGCCAATCTCATCATGGGGAATAACTACCACCAGCTGCCCAGCCACTCAACCAGGCCCAGCCAACTTAACCACCACAATGGCCCAGCCTTTAAATCAGGCATTTTCCCCAAGTAAAGGACCTCCTTTTCTTTCCGTTATTCTAAATTATTCTAAAATTTTAGAATATAAAAGCCACTTTCATCCAGTTCTGAAACTATGGAGAAGCCAACATTATAAAACTATCAGGTGATTTGAAATAAAAACTCTCTTCAATTGCTTAAGAGTTTAAATGTTTTAACTACCAAGTAACTTTACATATGATAAAGATGCTAAGAATTTAATTGCATCCCCCTCCCAAAATATGTGCTGAATTTCTGGATCCTGTACAGATGAATGTAATCCTGTTTGGAAATAGGATTTTTTGTTGTATTAGTAAGGTCACACCAGTGTAGGGTGTACCGTAAACATAAACATTTCTGAGTTATTTAAATAACAAACAAAAAACAGAATAGACAAAGACACACAAACACAGGAAAAGACATGTGAAGATTATCTGAAAACCAAAGAACATTAAAGAACCTAGAAACATAACAGCTACCAACAAGGAAGGAATACGCATGGCCAAGATCCTGATTTAGACTTTTAGCCTCTAGAATTGTAAGGAAATAAATTTCTGTCCTTATAGCCACCCACTTTTGGTACTTGTGTTATCACAGTACTACGTAACTGAGACATATGATAACCATGACATACTATAATTTTACATTTGACATTTGTTTCTAAATTACCTTTAAAAAGGAGGTGAGAATTGTATTCTAAATATTCCCAGCCAACTCTGCCTATTTTTCTCAATGTTTCAAATTGGCAATGGTTTTATTTTTTCTATTGACATAATAATTTGCAAAATGTTCTCAGTGTTATTTGTCATTTTATAGGCATTAATCTAAGCCAAGTTTGAAACTTAGTTCAAACATTACGGCCAAAAAGATTATTTAACAAACTAGCCTTCCTTCAGAAGATACACAGGTAGTGAGATAAAAAGAATATATTCTTTACTACTCTCTTGATGTAAAATATTTTATCTATTGACCAGTAGATAACTGGCAATTTGAAAGATATAATTTACAGAAGTTTGGAAAAAAAGGCATTTCAAACTCCATTTTTAAATATATACCTTTAAAATTGTTTTATTTAATTTATATTACTTTAGTAGACATGATACCACCATGAGCATACCCCAATTTAAGAATATTATATGCATGCTTATATACATACTCGTTATCCAAAAGGTCATTTTTACATTCATAATTTTAACATTATGACCTATCTCTCATCAGTTCTCCAAATGGCTGAATAATCACCTGAAAAAACTCCCAATTCCTTGAGGTGTATTGGGATATTTAATTATCTAGGCAGATCTCTACAAGTTTAAGGATCTCTCTTACACAAAGATCCACTCAAGAAAACTTAGATCTTAGAAAATAGTAGGAATGAACTCATTTAATGTGAGTAAATGACCCAATTATTCCTTGAATCATTACAAGGTGTGACAATAACTTATGTCCTTTAATAACAAATAACTGTCACTAACTATGGACACCAGCCACTGGCTATAGAGGAATGTTGACACATCAGGGTGTCTGTCTTCATTCCAGGAGCTACCCATTGTCAGTTCCCTGAATATACAAATTATTTTCCTAAAGACTAATGGACGTCAAAGTATTCATCAATCATTTAAAAAATTTGTCAAGTACTTACAGTAGTGATGAATCAGCAACAAAATCTGCCCATAGGGAGATGACAGTGAATTGGGAAGATGACATGCACAAAACTATAAAACAAAGTCCCTGTAAAGTGATAAACTTGAAAGAGAAATGTACCAAAAAGTGCCATGGGAAATCAAAATAAACATCCTCATTATTTGCCAGAGTATTAGTATTTTTTCAAGCAAGGTTTTCTAGAGTTTAATGTAAGTTAGTGGCAATGCATTTTTTAAATATGCACTATCCAAACAAATTTTTAGGAACACATCTTTTGTTAAGAAAACTGAGGTGTTTTTTTCCCCCATTATATTTTTCAAACAGTCTTCCCAAAATGAGGTACATTTTAGCCTAAAATGGTACAAAAAAAAAAAATAGTAGTATACCTTTTAGTTAGCCTTTATTTCTTCTTTGTTCATATGTAGCAGGAAAACTATATTGTTGTAAAAGGAAAGGGAGAACAAACCATTCCGTATTGTAGCCCTTGTTGTTGTTGTTGTTTTGCCGTTGAGTCGGAAAGGTCATATTAATAGAAAGCAACAGCGATATATGAACTGACAGAATTAACCATCATTCATGTGGCAAATTGTTTTTTTCAAAGATGGGCACAATAATCTCTTGCATCCCACATCCCATATCCCACATATTTTGACATTCTTCCCATAAAGAGGGGGAATTTATGTTTCCTCTCCTTAAATCTTGACAGGCTTATTACTTTACAGGCCAGGTCATAAAAGGCAATGTACCTTCCACTTGTTTCTCTTGGGATATTCAATTTACTAGCCACTCTGTAAACAATCTGACTGCCCCTAGACCAGCATACTGTGAGAAAGACCAAGCTTGTACACGTGGAGAAATCACAGAGAGAAAGCAGCTCAGCCAGCCCCCTGCTGTTTCAGCTCAAGCCACAGGCTAGACATAACTGTATTAGAAATCAGAGCTAGAACCACCCAGCTGAGCCCTTCCCAAATTTCTGACCTAGAGAAACTGTGAGAGATAATAAAAATGATTGTTGTTTTTAAGTGACTGGATTTTGCAGTGTTTCGTTATGCAGCAATATATGACTGGAACATTTCAGCAGTCCAGAGAGTGAATAATGAATAATGCCATTGAATAGGCTAAAGAGGAATGATCAGGTAAAGAATTAAAGATAAGAAAATAACTCTGAACGTTTACTATACTTCTCATTCAAGTTTCCAAAGGGGTCTCAGATATTTTCTTCAAATTCTATTAAATAATACCAGTCTAATATAAAGCCCAAAGCAAAAACATCATGAAGCATACATGTTAAAGCTAACTTCAGTCTGCTGAAAAGAACTAGCAGCAACATTAAATAGACCTGCCATTTTTCCAATAATTGGACCTATCTACAGAGTTCTAGAGTCTTGCTTCTGATTTATCTATCCTAATACAGCTACTATGAGTCAGAACTGACTCGATGGCAATGGGTTTTGTTTTGGTTTTGATCTAAGCATAATATTGTATATACTATGTTTATCACTTAATAATTTACAAAGTGCTTTTCTGTACATCATTTCATTTGACCTTATAAATGTTCCTGTGAAGTAGCAAAGCATCACTGTACAGAGAGAAAACTCAGAAAAGTTACATAAATTGCTCAAGATTGAAGAGCTGGAACAAAAAATAAATAAATAAAGTATTTAATCCAAGTAAGAAGAGTAGGACCTAAGACCTAAGTGTGTACATGGAACTCACCAAAAAACCAAACCCATTGCCGTCATGTTGATTCCTACTCCTAGCAACCCTAGAAGTAGACGGTCAAAACATTCTCCTGCAGAGCAGCTGGTGGGTTCAAACTGCTAACCTTTTGATTAGCAGCCATGTGTTCAAATCACTGCACCATCAGAGCTCCTTGGGCATGGAACACTCATGATATATTAAAACCAAATGAAACCAAACTCACTTCCATCAAGTCAATTCTGACTCATAGCGACCCCCATTGGGTTTCCAAAGCTGTAAATCTTTATGGAGATATATTAGACTCTAATAATTGTCACTGACCATGTGGTGTGTACTGTACGTGTGTCACTCTCCTAGAAACACTCAGGTGTATATGAAATATTGTGCTTTTAATGTTATATATTTTTGCTTTTAAAATACACTGCTCTGAAACACTTGTATTTTTATTACACTCTGGATAATCACTAAGGCTATTCCAAGCACTACTCTCAGGAGCCTTGTAATTTTTTAAATGTTAAACAAAGTAGGTGCTATTTCAAAGTCCTTTAAGGTTTGATTTAATGAATGCCAAAGCATCTCAAATCCACAGGAAATTTTTTTAACACAGCACTGCTGGATAGCCTCTGAAAGGGAAAGCTAACATATGCACCAAATGGAATTCTCATTGAGCTCCATCCAAGTAGTGTTTATCAGAATAGAAGTGGTTTTTTTTTTTTTTTTTTTCGGTTGTTGTTGTTGTTTAGTACACCCAAACACTGAATACTACTTATAGGAAAAACAAGCTTTCTTTTTTTACCTCTGCCCTGTTCTTTGACATTAATCACCCCTCCCCAACCACTGGAATAGTTCCATCTCCTTTTAACAACTTCCCATTAAACCTCATGAACCATATCCTGTACTTAATGGGCTGTTAATATTTTAAAGCTTCTGTACTTCTACTGTAAATCTCTGGTCCCTTTTGCAACACTGAAAAGATATACTAAAAAATATTTCCCAGCTGATGGTACAAAGAAACCATACAAGTTAGATTTTGACAGTTCAACAATAAGTTGTGCTGTTAGAATGTTGTTGTTGTTGTAGAATAGGCACAATCATAACAGTACAGCATGCACAGTAATCATGACAGCTACATATTTGAAAACAACCAAATATGGCTGGAAACATGAAGATACTTCACTAGCTTCAAGCCCCACACTTGTCACCTTAGCCCAGCAGAGGCCACAGTACACTTGCTTCATCATTAAAATGGGCACTTCAGTGCTTAAAAAATAAGCAAATTAATAAGACTATGGTAATATGCCAAAAGATTTCAACCTGAGTATTTATTTCCTTTTAGAAGATTTACAAAGAAAGAAAATGATGTGGCAAACTAGTTAATTACCTCAAAAAGGCAAACTAGAAATCTAAAAACACCCTGTCCCTTCATTTTACAAAGTGAATAAACATTCCAGATGATGTCATTTCTAGTTTCTACCCTTGTTTTTATGCTTCTATACACCATTTTTCTCGGAAGGAAGGTTGGGCAATCCTACTTCCGTAGTGATACTGCCTCGGAAACCCAAGGAGGGGTCGCTATGAGTCGGGGCCGACTCGACGGCACATAACAACAACAACAACAACATACACCATTTTAATAATTATTGCCTGGAATTGGAATGGGATAACAACTGTTATCTAAGTAAAGCATTTAAGATCAGAAAAACAAACGTTAAGGGCTTATAATATTTTGATTATGAGATAAGAAACAAAACTACATTACTACCTGATTGGAACAAAGACATTTTCTATCTCTGGTGACCTAGTTTCTTTCCTGTTCCCCTCTCCCATACACACACCTAACTCATCTTATTCATGCTCTCAACCCCTCCCTTCCTTTTCTTTGCAATCTTCCAACTTCTTCTCCATAATTACACATCTCACAACAGAAAGTCCCGGGTTGATGCATCACTGCCCATTGCACTTATTCTTAGGATATGTGCAGAGAAATTTTGTCATCAATGACTTTGCCTTCAGAAAACACTAAAATGTATTTAAAACATTTCTTGTCCCCAATGACCAGGAATGTGCTTATATTAGAGCAAAAGGCTGAATTTCAGAATTTGCCCTCAAATCAATTCTAAATTCTCATTCTAGTAAGTTGCACTGACTTATGCCCTCTTACTGAAGGCTGGTAGAGAATTTAGCTACATAATTAAAAACATATTTATGTTATTACCTTATATCACTTCTCTTGCCTCATTTATCCAGTTCTATCTCTTCATACAAGGAGCTCTGGTGGCACAGTGGTTTAGGTGTTCGGCTGCTAAGCAAAAGGTGGATCGCTTAAATCTACCAGCAACTCCATGAAAGAAAGATGAGGCAGTTTGTTTCCATAAAGATTTACAGCCTTGGATACCCTAAAGGACAGCTCTACCCTGTCCTATAGGGTCACTACGACTCCAGATCTACCAGATGGCAGTGAGGTGTTTTGTTTTGTTTGAATCTGTTCATTCTCCTAGTTCCTGACCACCTGCTGGCCTCTCAAACTTATTCTTTACCTTTCCTGGTTCTTGTGTCCCTATCTAAAAGAGACTCCAATCCACTTCATTGTCTATTATACAGATATGTCCTATTTCCCACTTAATTGACTTTTTCTGACTTTTAATTTTACCACATCCTCTAGTATGTACAATCAGATAATCGGGATATTATCTGAATAATAGCAGATTTTGCTAACTACTGATATACACCTAACATAAGTCCTAATTGGTTGAATATATAGACAGACATGAAAGTTGAGTAGTTGAATGGGACTACACCTATGAGAATATTTCTATGTACATATTCGTGTACATATTTGAGTAAAGTTATAAAAGTTTCTTAGCCACCATAATCAAACTGTTTGAGAGAATGAGTCACTGGGCTTGGGGGCCTAGAACCACAGTCTCAGGGGATGGCTAAATCAATTGGCATAATGTAGTTCACAAAGACAATGTCCTATATCCTACTGTGGTGAGTAGCACATGGCATCTTAAAAGCTAGGAAATGGCCACTAACATGCAACTACTGGTCTCTCCCTGTCCAGAGGAAAGAAGAGTGCAGAAAATCAAAGATTCAAGGACACAAATAGTCCAAAGGACTAAAGGACCATGCGAACCACAGCCTTCACTGTGCTGGCTACCAATGCTGACTGCTCTGATTGGGGCCATTGAGGGTACTGGGCAGAATGGGAGAAAAATGTAGAACAGAATTCAAAATTATAAAAGACCAGACTTACTAGTGTGAGAGAGACTGGTGGAAACCCCCAAGACTGTGGCCCTTAGAAACACTTCAAATCTGGTGTGGTAGTTATGTTTGTGTGTCAACTTGGTTGGGCAAGGTTGAGTGGCTGGGCAGCTGGTGGTAGTTATTTCCCATGATGAGACTGGCAATCAACTCCATGGTGGGATCTACCACAAGCAGCTGAGTAGCTGCTTTTGGGATGTGGTCTGCTTCCTATATATAAGGAGAAGACTTGGGAACGGTCTCTAGTCTATGGCAAGCTTGGACCCTGCATGTAGCCGTGTCATTGCTCAGCAGCCTGCTATGCTCTGCCGACCTTGGGATTTACCACAGACTTAAGTTAATGTCCTGCCGTGTGGTTTGGTAACATCGGGACTGTGCCTTTTGACTTGTCAACCTTGGGGCTTCTCAGCCTCATCAGCTAGCAGCTGTCTGAGTGAACGCCTCTAGCTCCAATGGGCTGGGAGCAGGAGGCAGAGCGGGGCCCCAAGGTTGAGGGGCTTTCACCCAGCCCCTAGAGCCTGGCACTTTGAACTTGGACTTAAAGCCTCCAAATTGTAAGAATAAACTCCTGTTTGTTAAGGCCATCCCATTTGTGGTATATTCTTGTCAGAGTAGCACTAGGGAACCAGAACACCTGGAATTGAATCCACCCCTGGGGATCATCTTGCAGCCAAACAACAGACAGGCCTGTAGAGTGACCAATAGGACTTGTGAGGAACATATTCCTCGGAACAATTAACCATAAGAGACCAAAGGGCATCATTTGCCCCAAAAGGATGTTAAGAAAGTAGGAAGAGGCAGGAAAGCAGGAGAATGGACACAGGGAACTAATGTTACAAAAACAAAATGTGTAAAAATTGTTGAATGGAAAACTAATTTGCTCCATAAACTTTCACCCAAACCACACACAAAAAAATTCCTAATTGGTATATTTTCCACAATCACTCTTAACATTACGTTAAGTAAATGTTACAGTTACTCTTCAAATTAACTGCAGTTTGTTGTTGTTGTTTTATTTTATAATCCCTAACAGCTTCCCTTTATTTGTTTATATTCTGTTAGGTATGCCCAAGATTTATAGTATATTTCTTTCTTCTTGAATATTACATCTATATATCTGAATTATGCTTATGTTCAAGAAAGTTTAGCATTTTCCTATACATTTCATGAACATACTGACCATATAATTCATTAATCTCTGGGAAATCATTGGACAATTCCTTTTTCTGGATTTAATAAGAGAGGTTCCTTGTATAAGTTCAAAATGACTACTTAGGTAAAGTCATAGCACTTTATTTCTTAATGTCTAAATAATTTGGGAGCTCTGGTGACATCTCTGGGTGGCACTGTACTACTCGCCAAAAGGTTGGGGGTTAGAATCCACTAAGAGGCACCTTGGAAGCCAGGGCGGGTGATCTGTTTCCAAAAGGAAGCTTCCTTGAAAACTCTATGGAGCAGTTCGACTCTGCACACATGGGATTGCCATGACTGGGAACTGACTTGATGGCCACCAACACCACCAGCCAAAAGGTTGGCAGTTCACACTTAGGAGCTCTGCTAGCATAGTGCCTAAGGCACTTGACTGCTAACCAGAAGGCTGGCGGTTCAAACCCACCAGCCACTCCTCGGAAGGAAGGTTGGGCAATCCTACTTCCGTAGTGATACTGCCTCGGAAACCCAAGGAGGGGTCACTATGAGTCGGGGCCGACTCGACGGCATATAACAACAACAACAGTTCTTCAACAATAAACTGAAAAATTGGACAAGACAATTTCTGAGTCTTTTTCATTCTGAAATTCTGCAAATCAAAGATCAAACCTTCTAATTGATTCCAACTCTGAGCAACCATACAGGACAGAGTAGAACTAACTGCCTTTTAGGGTTTCTAGGGTTGTAAATCTTTATGGAAGCAGACTGCTACATCTTTCTTCTGTGAAGGGATTTGTGGGTTTGAACTGATAGCCTTTTGATTAGCAGGTTAGCCCGTTAACCACTGTGCCACCAGGGATCCTATAAATATTGAAGGTAGTACTTCTGAAAAAGAAAAGACTAGAGCAGATGAACTACATGAAGGGGGATTTCTGGGAATATAAGACACTGAGGCTATTGATAACCTAGAAGAACCCCAGACCTTGTGAAAACTCTTTTTGCTCTTTGTGAGATCATCATAAAAATGGCCCCCCTGATTCAAAGCTTTAGAATGAGTTTTGAAAGATTTTAAAACACATCAAAATTTTAACTTCTCTACCATAAACCATGGCCTTAATTAATTAATTTGTTAAATAACTTCTAATGTACTTAACAAAAAGAACAGAATAATATATATTTTGTAGGATAATTCTAATTTCTTACTTGATGGCAACCAACAACAAAATTCTTACAGGAACTTTATCTTTCTATGGATAAAGTTATTATTATTATTATTATTATTATTATTATTATTATTATTATTTCTATGGAAGACATATCTAACAGCAACATGCTTAAAATCTCCTCTATTCATAGAAAGCAAAACAGTAAAACATGATATTTTATTTCCTCCTTAAAGGTATTAGATTCGTTAGAGCATTACAGCAGTTACTATAATCAAGTAACATAAACACTTATATTCCATCCTCTGTGGACAAAGAAAATAACTGCTCAGCATAGCCCCCTCAAATACCATTTCAATACTTAAGGATAACTAAATCAGCCCTTCATCTATTCTTTACCATGACTTCAATTCTTCATCTTTCATTTTCATCTTTCCTCCTCTGTTAGGATAGGTCTTTTATATATGAAAATTCCTTGCCCATATCCCTATATTTTACACTTTCTTTTAGCCACTACAAGACCTAATAAAATTATTTGCACAAAGGAAATACCACTTCTTCAGATCACTACTCCTCCTTTCCTCCTTCTCTCCCTTCCTTTCTCTCTGTCTCCACTATTAATTGTTATAATTCTCAAAGATTTCAGTACTAACATAGGTCATTTGAATGCCCTGGATCTCAATTCTTTGACAGCCCCATTTCCAGTGATCTTTTCCTGCCTCTGCCTTAGCCACTCATTAGTTATATCCTAGGTCTTGTCATTACTAATTTCAAGCTTCCCATTCTCTGACTAGACAAGAATCTTTCTAGCTTCTTATCACTGTCATTGTTCCTCATCCCCTTCATGTAATTATCTCCCTCTTCCCTGGCTTAGACTCTATGGTCAGTCATTAACATCACTTGCTTCCATGTATCCCCATGTCTCTTTCTTTTCTCTTCTTTCAACGTACTCACAAAAATCCCAATCATAGGGAAATCCATATCACCACCTATGATACACCAACCAAGTTAATGTAACTGAAAAAAAAAAGATTCACAACAATGCTGATGGATTTCACTTTAAATTCAACACAAGTGACCTCAAACAAAACTTTAATGATGCCCAACATTGCTGCTACATTTTACTAGTCTCTGTCCTATTTTCATCCATGAGGATTTCACACTTCTTTCTCCTCAAACCTCCAATTACCTCTTAACTTATGACCTTCCTTCCTATTTCACTGAGAAAATAGATGCAGACAGAAGAAAACTTTCAGATGCTCTCACACCAAATCTGACCAATTATGTTCTCACTTGACTGCTAACCAGAAGGCTGGCGGTTCAAACCCACCAGCCACTCCTCGGAAGGAAGGTTGGGCAATCCTACTTCCGTAGTGATACTGCCTCGGAAACCCAAGGAGGGGTCGCTATGAGTCGGGGCCGACTCGACGGCACATAACAACAACAACAACAACATGTTCTCATGTATATATTCTGCTTTCCCTCCTATTACAATGAATAAATTGTCCAGGCTCCCACTGATGGTGAATCCTTCATACTGAGCATTGGATGTCATCCCTTCAAACTGTCTCAAGGACATTGTTCTTCAGATTCTCTCTCTCTCTCTCTCTCCATACTATTAATTTTTCTCTGTGTCTCATCATTCTTACCATCTCATAATACATGTAATATCCCCCATTCCGAACAGAGGAAAATGAATATGTCCGTGGATTTGACAGCCTCTTAAGCTACTGCTTGACCTATCTGGTCCACTTTATAGCAAAACTCACGAAAAAGTTGTGTGTATTCACTGTCTCCACTTCATCTCATCCCTCCACTGAAACTATTATTTTCAAGGTCATCAATAGCCTTGTGGTGACTAATATTAAGTGTTAACATGGTTAGACCATGATTCCCAGTAATTTGTGTTTGTCCTCCATTTTTTTATCTGATGTAATTATCCTCCAAAAAAAACCAAACCAAATTCATTGCTGTCAAGTCGATTTGACTCATAGCGACCTCTCCTTGGGTTTCCAAGGCAGAAGTAGATTACCCAGTCTTCCTTCCAAGGAGTGGCTGGTGGGTTTGAATTGCCAGCCTTCTGGTTAGCAGTCAAATGCTTTAGGCACTATGTCATCAGAGCTCCTAATTATCCTCCATTTTGTGATATTATGTTATTATCTTCCATCTTAAATCCTAACCTCTATATATTAATAAGGCAGGATTAGTGTGGGTGTATCTTGAGTCATAGTCTTACGAGAGGCCATGATTCAAATCCTACTCTTTCTCAAGTCACACCCTTACTCAAGTCACACCCTAACTCCTATGTAGAGGGAGTCTTCTCAGGGGTGTGACCTGCAACCAATATACATATGGATGCTCTGGCAAGGCTCTCGGTAGCTCTGGATCCTACATCTGGCCTCCAGTTCTTGGGACTTGAGCTAAGAGCCTGCCACATGACCTGCCAATTTTGGGACTCAACAGCTTCTGCAGCTGAAGAGCCAATAGCCTGACCTGGTGATTATGGGTTTGTCAGCCCCTGCCACCAAGTAAGTCAGGAGAAGCCTCAAGCCTGACTGATGATGCCTGATCCACAGATTTGAGAATTGCTAGCCTCCACAACCATGTAAGCCATTTTCTTGAGATAAATTTCTCTCTGCACACACACTTCACTAGTTTTGCTTCTCTACTGAGAACTCTAGGAGCCCTGGTGGTGCAGTGGTTAAAATGCCCAGCTGCTAACTGAAAGTTTGGTGGTTTGAACCCACCTGCCGCACCACAGGAGAAAGATGGGGCAGTCTGCTTCTGTAAAGATTAAACAACAACAAAAACCTCACTGTCATTGCATCAATTCTGACCCATAGCACCCCCATTGGGTTTCTGGGGTGGTAAATCTTTATGGAAGTAGATTGCTCCATATTCCTTCCACAAAGCAGCTGGTGGATTTGAATTACCAACCTTCTGGTTAGCAGTCAAATGCCTTAGGCACTGCACCACAAGCGCTCCTTACAGTAAAGCTTACAGCCTTGTAAACTTTATAGAGTAGTTCTACTCTGTGTTTCAGGTTGCTATAACTCACAATTGACTGTGACTTTTATAAAGAATCCAGACTAAAACAAGCCTCCATCTCACTCAAACTATAAAGAGCATTTGATATAGTTGACCATGCTCTCCTCCTTGAAATATTACCTTCACTTGGTTTCCATATACCATTCACGCTCACTTTATTTTTTCATATAATGCATCCACGGAAATAACATACGCACAGGAAACTAATGGTTCCATGGTTTCCAAAAAAATATAATGCACACATTATTTTTATAAAAATACAGTATTCTCCCATCTTAGTTCTGTAACCACTACAATTCTATCTACTTCTTGTCAGTCTCCTCTCTTAATTTTCCCTCTCTTCCTTGACCTCTAACCACTGAACTGAACCTCTAACCACTGAAATGAACCCAGGCTCAATCTTTGAATCACTTCTTTTCTCTAACTACACTTATTTCCTAAGTAATCTCAATCATTTTCACAGCTTTAAATACCATCTGTATACCGAAGTCTCCCACGTTTTATCTCCAGTGCCATGCTTTGCAACTGAAATTCAGTAAATTGCCTACTGGACTTTTTTTTTTTTTTTTTTTTGGTTTATGTAATACACATCTTAAAATCATTAAGATTAAGATAAAAAAAAATTGTTGATCTTCCCCTATAAACCTTTTCCTCCAGTATGCTTCCTTATCGCTTTAAAAAAAATCCCTTTCAACTAGTTGTTAGTCTCAATTTCAGAGTTTTAGTTTACTTCTTTCTTTCTCTCACATACACATTCAAGACATTGGTAAAATCTGCTGTTCCTGCCTAAGTATATATCCAAAATGTGAATACAAATCACCATAACCCAAGGCCCTATATCTTCTCTGACTGGAAATACTAAATAACTTCTAACTAATCAATCTCTTGTCATCCTTACTCCTCTACATATTATCCATCTTGAGCCAAAATGGCCCTGCAATACTTTTCTATCTCACTCAGAGTAAAATATAGAGTCCTTACCATAGTCTCCAAGGACTTAAATTAGCTGGTCTCTGAATCTCTCTGATCTTATCTCCCATTTCTCTCTTCATCATCCACAAAGACAATGGCTCCTTGCTTGTTCCTTGAATATGTTTAGCTTGCTCCTGACTCAAGCTTTAGGTTTTCCTTCTTCCTCTGGCTAGAACAGGCTTCTCAAAATATCAACCTGGCTTACTTCATCACTTCAGTTGGAACTCTGATTAAATGCTACCGTAAGAGAAGACTTCTCTGATCACTGTAAAACAGCAATTCTTATACATATATAGATAGATACTTTGACTCTCTAATCTGTATTTTATTATCTTCATGCACTTAGCACTATCTGCATTATTCTACATTTATCTGTTTACCTAGCTTTTCATCTGGATCATCTCAAAAGACATCTATATTTTTTCAAAAGAGAGTAGAGATTTTGTTTGTATTCACGGCTCTATCTTCAGCACTTAGAATTGTGTATGGCATATAATTACTGCTCAAAAAATGAATAAATATTGTACATCTCTCAATTTAAAAATCACTTTTTTAAGAATTTTCTTCTGAGTTGTGAATTATATTCAGACATTGTATACCAAATACTGAGAAAGTTCCAAAAAACTAATAATATTTTAAATATTGGATATCATTAATTACTAAATTAAAACCTATTTGATGTAAATTTTAACATATGCAATATAAGTCACTTAAAGGCTTTAACTATAGGGAAAAATAACAGTATTGTTTATTTCAGAAAATTCTTTGCAACTACGTTTAATTGAACTTATCATATTCTTTCTAAAAACACATTTGTGTTTAAGAGAAGAGGTAATGCTAAGAACAGGGAGAGAGCAAGAAAGAGGATTAAAAGTAGAAGTTGGGAGTCCAAATGATCAACTTGTTCTTATATAAACTATGATTACATATAAATTCAATCAAGTTACACTTAACAGTTTATATTAACCTACTCATAATTCATTAAATTGAATAAATTATGGTACAAGTTATAGCTACAATAGTTAACTTTGTTATTCTTAGCAATCATTTTCAAACAAGTTTTATTCTTATAGAAAAAAGACTGTACATGCCAAATTTCTATGAATGACTCTAATAAAATATACATATTTTGGTTTTAATATTCCTTTTTGTCAGTAGAATTTCCTTTGTACTCAAGCAAAAGAAAGAAATACAAAAAAAGCGTGGAATTTTGTAGTTGACTTTTACCTAAACATACCTGATAACCAAGAGAAAATAACATATAAATGGGGCCAAAGGGACCATAACCTAAGCTATTCTAAATATTAGTCTAAAAAAACTGCATAAAATCTGAACAATTCAGTATCAAGACAAAATTTTAATTGTCATCATTTAAACTACTTAGTACTTTCAAATAAAGTACTGTAAATACTTTTATCCTGATAAAGTGATTCATTAAAAACTTAAAATGAAATAAAATACAACTTCATATTTAATAAAACCATAAAACCTTTATATCCCAATAAAGCATGCTAGAATAGCAATAAACTATTTTATGGATTGTAAATATATGGATATGTGTTCAAACACAGGAGTGATTTTGCTTTTGTGATATTCCTAATGGGAAAACAATGTTATTAAAAACATCATTATAATGCTTCCTGTTTTTAAAAGAACTCATAGCAATACCCTCTAACCATGTAGGTTCATTTGGAATATTACTGGTTAAAATAAAGATATTTAAGCCTACTCTGTATTTACAGAGTATTGAAAGGTGTTTTTTTTTTCTTTAAAAAAAAAAAAAAAGACTTGAAATTGAACTAACTATACAATTTGCAACCAGGAATTATGCCTAAATGCCTCATCTTCATGAAGTTATAAATCAAATAAGTACTTTAAAATGTACACAGCAGAATATAATAAATAAGTACCTCCCCCCCAAAAAAAATTCTAAAGGACAAGTCAACTCCGAATGAGGGACTAACAATTTATACCATTTGAACCAAAGATGACCCTCCAAATTTTTGAATATCAAAGCCAACTATTCCCAAACAAAATAGTATATTAGATAGTCTGTCTTTAGAATCCTATTATCTCTTTCATCAGTACTCTCTTTCTACTCCAGCTACTTCTTACTTTACACTGTCGGTATTTCTCCAAAGTGTATCTGGTCTCTGTTCTTCTGAAATTGCAGTAAAATTACTTCAGGGAGTTTGGCAGCTTGCCACAATATAGGTGAAACTAAGAAAAATATGTATATCTTCTTGCTATTTAATTTTTTATTTAAGATGGGAGAATAAGGGGCAAAAAGAAAAGGGAGAAAAACAATTTAACTAGTAACTAAAACATTTATCTTAAAATAAGCATAGATATATTATGGAGTAAGTCCTCAAAGAAATTAGGCACTTGTGGAAAATTGTCATAAGCTTAACATCTAGATTCCCCTGTAATTCTTGTTACTATATCCTTGTTGCTGTTGTTGTTGTTATATGCTGTCGAGTCGGACCTGACTCATAGCAACCCCTCCTTGGGTTTCTGAGGCAGTATCACTATGGAAGTAGATTGCTCCATCTTCCTTCCGAGGAGTGGCTGGTGAGTTTGAACCACCAGCCTTCTGGTTAGCAGTCAAGTGCCTTAGGCACTATGCTACCAGAGCTCCCACTATATCCTTAGGTATGAGGAAATAGGGAACTAGAGATGTCCTACTATTCATTCCACTCTAGTGTCTTACCAAGTCAATTAATCCCAATGGGTACTAAATGGTAATAATAACTATCATTTATTAAACGCTAATTTGTAGCAGATACTGTCCTAAGCTAGTTACAAGAATTCTCTCACTTAATCCTCACAACTATTCTATTCAACAGATGAGTATAACTACATGGTATAGGTGAGGAAATTTAAGCATAAAGAAGAAACTTCTCCAATGTCACATAGTTAGAAAACTGATCAAGGAAGGAAGATATTTAATATGATAAATACTAAAGATGTGATACATTGAGAGAGTATGTGTTAAAAAATGAAAGGGAGAATATCAAATGCTAACATTTTTCAAGAACAAATAAATTAAACTGTAATAGTAGAATGAAAAAAACTAATGGAGCATCTTTAACTATTCAAAAAAGGGAATTAGTATTGCAGAATCATCCATAAGTATGTTTTTGTACAAGTACACACCCCACACACACATTACTTGACCATACACATGATTATATAATATAAAGGAGCACTGATGGTGTTGTGGTTAAAGCATTGGACTGTCAACAAAAGGGTTGGTGGCTTGAACGCACCAGCTGCTCCATGGGAGAAAGATGAGACAGTCTGCTTCCATAAAGATTTACATCCTGGAAACCTTATGAGGCAGTTCTACTCAGTCCTATAGGGTTACTAGGAGTCAGAATTGACTTAACAGCAGAGGGGTTTTTTTTTTGTTGTTGTTTATAACATAAAATAATGTCTTATACACATTTCAAAACAATAATCTTGTTATACTTACCTTGATAATATGTTATAAAATAGTTCTATATATGATATTCTTATATAGATATATTACTGATATATCACTTGTTAGGTGCTGATGAGTAGGCTTTGGCTCAAAGCAACCCTATGTACAACAGAATGAAACACTGACTGTTCCTGTACCACACTCACAATTCTTGCTATGCTTGAGCCCATCACTGCAGCCACCGTGTCAATATATCTCTTTTTCACTGACCCTTTACCAAGTATGATATCCTTCTCCAAGGTCAGTCACTTCTGACATGACCAAAGTAGATGAGATGAAGTCTAGCCATTCTCACTTCTAGGGAGTGTTCTCCAGGGCAGACAGGTACGATTGCTCTTCTGGCAGTCCATGGTATTTTCAGTATTATTTATCAACACCACAGTTCAAAGGCATCAACTTCTCTTCATTCATCGTCAAACTTTCACATACACATGAGGGAACTCATAGCTTGGGTTAGGTGCACCTTAGTCTTCAAAACAACATCTTTGCTTCTTAACACTTTAAAGAGGTCTTTTGCAGCAGATTTGCCCAGTGCAATACGACATCTGACTTCTTGACTGCTACTTCCATGAGTGTTGATTGTGGATCCAAGTAAAATGAAATCCTTGACAACGTCAATATTTTCTACATTTATCATCATGGTGCTTATTGGTCCATTTGTGAGGATTTTCTTATCTTCATGTTGAGGTGTAATCCATCCTGAAAACTCAGCTTTTGATCTTCATCAGTAAGTGCTTCAACTCATCTTTACTTTTAGTCAGCAAGGTTGTGTCATCTGCATATCGCAGGTTGTTAATGACTTGTCCTCCAGTCCTGATGCTGTGGTCTTCATATAGTCCAGCTTCTCAGATTATTTGCTCAGCATACAGATTGAATAAATATGGTGAAAGGATACAACTCTGATATAAAACATTCTTGATTTTAAACCATACAGTACCCTGCTGTTCTCTTCAAACAACAGTCTCTTGGTCTATGTACAAGTTCCTCATGAACACAATTAAATGTTCTGGAATTCTCATTCTTCACAATATCATCCATAATTTGTTATGATCCAGAAAGTTGAATGCATTTTCATAGTTAATAAAACACAAGTAAACATCTTTCTGGTACTCTTTGCTTTCAGCCAAGATCCATCTGATTGTAGTTGTTGTTGTAGTTAGGTGCCAAGCAGTCGTCTCTGACTCATAGTGACCCTATGCGCAGCAGAACAAAACACCACTGGATCCTGCGCCAGCTCCGTGCTATACTTGAGCCCATCGCCGCAGCCACTGTGTCAATCTATCTTGTTGAGGGCCTTCCCCTCTTTCACTGACCCTCCACCTTACCAAGCATGACATCCTTCAATAGGGAAGGTCCCTTCTGATAACATTACCGAACTAGGGGAGACAAAGTCTGGCCATTCTCGCTTCCATGAAGCATTCCAGGTACACTTCCTCCAGGACAGATTTGTTAGTTCTTTTAGCAGTCCATGGTACTTTCAGCATTCTTCACGAGCACCACAACTCAAAAGCATCAATTCTTCTTCGGTCTTCCTTATTCACTGTCCAGCTCTCATATGGATATGAGGCAATTGAAAGTATCATGGCTTATGTCAGGCACACCTTAGTCCTCAAGGAGACATCTTTGCTCTTCAGTACTTGAAAGAGGTCCTTTTCAGCTGACTTGCCCAGTGCTATACGTTGACTGATGTCCTGACTGCTGCTTCCATTGGCAGCGAATATAGAACCAAGCAATGTGAAGTCTTTGACAACTTCAATCTTTTCTCCATTTATTGTGATGCTGCTCATAGGTCCAGTTGTGATTTTTGTTTTCTTTATATTGAGATGTAATCCATACTGAATACTGTATTCTTCAATCTTCATAAGTAAGTGCTTCAAGTCATCCTCACTTTCAGCAAGCAAAGTTGTGTTGTCAGCATATTTCAGGTTGTTAATGATTCTTCCTCCAATCTTAATGCCATGTTCTTTTTCATATAGCCCACCTTCTTGGATTATTCACTCAGCACGCAGACTGAATAAGTATGGGGAAAGGATACAACCCTGACGCACTCCCTTCTTGATTGTAACCCATGCAGTGTTCCCTTGTTTTGTTCAAACGACAACTCCAGGTCTATGTACAAGTTCCTCATGAGTACAATTAAGTGTTCTGGAATTCCCATTCTTCTCAATGTTATCCACAATTTGTTATGATCCACATAATCAAATGCTTTTGCACAGTCCATAAAAACACAGGTAAGCATCTTCCTGGTATTCTTTGCTTTGAGCCAAGATCCATCTGACATCAGCAATAATATCCCTTGTTCCACGACCTCTTCTGAATCCAGCTTGCACTTCTGGAACTTCTCTGTCAATATACTGCTGCAACCATTTTTGAATTATCTTCAGTTAGATTTTACTTGTATGCGATATTAATGCTTTTGAGCAATAATCTCCACATTCTGTGGGATCACCTTTCTTTGGAATGGGTACAAATGATCTGTTCCAGTCAGTTGGCCAGGTAGCTGTCTTCCAAATCTCTTGGCATAACTGAGTGAGTGCTCCAGCAGGGCATCCATTTATTGAAACACCCAAATGACTATTCCATCAATTCCTGGAACCTTGTTCTCCACCAATTCCTTCAGTGCAGCTTTGACTTTTTCCTTCAATACCATTGGTTCTTGATAATATGCCACCTCCTGAAATGGGTGAAGATCGACCAGTTCTTTTTGATACGGTGACTCTGTGTATTCCTTCCATCTTCTTCTGATGCTTCCTGCATTATTCAATATTTTGCCCATAGAATCTTTCAATATTGCAACTCAAGGCTTAAATTTTTTCTTCAATTCTTTCAGCTTGAGACATGCTGAGCATGTTCTTCACTTTTGGTTTTCTAACTCCAGGTCTTTGCACATTTCATCATAGTAATTGGCTTTGTCCGCTTGAGCTGCTCTTTGAAATTTTCTTTTCAGCTCTTTTATCTTGTCATTTCTTCCATTTGCTTTAGCTACTCTCCATTCAAGAGCAAGTTTCACAGTCTCTTCTCACATCCGTTTTGGTCTTTTCTTCTTTTCTCATCTTTTTAATGACCTCTTGCTTTCTTCATGGATGATGATCTTGATGTCATCACACAATTCCTCTGGTTTTTGGTCATTGGTATTTAATGCATCAAATCTATTTAATCCTTAATTTAATCTTTCATTTACCAAATCTGATATCAGCAATGATAACCTTTGTTCCAAGTTCTCTTATGAATCCAACTTGAATTTTAGGAAGTTCCCTGTCAATATACTACTGCAACCATTTTTAAATTATCTTCATAAAAATTTTACTTGTGTGTGACGTTAATGATACTGATGAATAATTTCCTTATTCTGTTGGGGCACTTTTCTTTGGAATGGGTACAAGTATAGATTTCTTGCTGTCAGTTCGCTGGGTAGTTGTCATCCAAATTTCTTGGTATAAATAACTGAGCACCTCTAGTGCTTAATCTGTTTGTTGAAACATCTCAATGGGTATAATGTCAATGTCTGAAGCCTTCTTCTTTTGACAATTCCTTCAGTGAAGCTTGAATTTTTTTCCTTCAATACTATTAGTTCTTGATCATATGCTACCTCTTGAAATGGTTGAACATCGGCCAATTCTTTTTAGTCTTCCAAAAAGATTCTCTATGTTCCTTCTATCTTCTTTTAATGCTGCCTGTATCATTCAATATTTTTCCCAAAGAATCCTTCAATATTGCAGTTTGAAACTTAAATTTTTTTCTTCACATCTCTCAGCTCGAGAAATGCCAAACATACTCTTCCCTTTTGGTTTTCTAATTCAGAGTCTTTGCACATTTCATTATAATACTTTACTTTGTCTTCTCAAGCCACCCTTTGAAATCTGCTTAGCTCTTCTATTTCACTATTTCTTCCACTCACTTTAGCTACTCTCTGTTCAGGAGCAAGTTTCAGAGTCTCTTCTGACATACATTTGATCTTTTATTACTTTCCTGTCTTTTTAATGACCTTTTACTTTCGTCATGTATGATTTTCTTCATGTCACCCCACAACGTGTCTGGTCTTTGATCAATGGTGCTCAATGTGTCAAATCTACTTTTCAGTCAGTCTCTAAATTCAGGTGGGATATAATCAAGGTCATATTTAGCTCTTGTGGAATTTTTTAATTTTCTTCACCGTCAACTTGAACTTGCATGAGAGCAATTGATGGTCTGTCTGTTCCATAGTCAATGCCTGGCCTTCTTTTGACTGATATTGAGCTTGTCCACTGTGTCTTTCCACACATGTGTATAGTCAATTTGATTCATATGCATTCCATCTAGAGAGGTCCATGTGTATAGTTGCTGTTTATGTTGTTGAAAAAAGATATTTACAATGAATAAGTTGTTGGTTTGCAAAATTCTTTCATACAATCTCCAGCAATATTTCTATCACCAAGGCTATATTTTTCAACTACCAATGCTTCTTCTTTGTTTCCAGGTTTCCCATTCCAATCTCCAGTAATTATCAATACATCTTGATTACATGCTTAGTTAATTTCAGGTAGAAATTGGTCAAAATCTTCACTTTCTTCACTGTTCGCATTATTCACTGGACAATGAATAAGGAAGACCAAATAAGAGTTGATGCTTTTGAGTTGTGGTGTTGGCCAAGAATACTGAAATTACCCTGGATTGACAGAGGAACTAATGAAATCTGTCCTGGAAGAAGTTCAGCCGGAATGCTCCTTGGAAGTGAGAATGGCCAGACTTCATCGGACCTACTTTGATCATGTTGTAAGAAGGGACCATTCCCTGGAGAAGGGTATCATGCTTGGTAAAGTGGAGGGTCAACAGAAAAGCCCTCAACTGATGAATTGACACAGTGGCTACAACAATGGATTCAGGTACAGCAAGAATTGTGAGGCTGGCACAGGACCAGGCAGTGTTTCGTTCTCTTGTACACAGGGTTGTTATGAGTCGGAGCTGATTCGATGGCACCTAAAAGTAACAACAGTATTAACTGGTCTTCCTTGTACGTGTATGAATATTATCTTATCACTGACAGCACTGTACTTCACGACAGATCTTGCAAGGTTCTTTTTGACAATGAATGTGATGCCATATCCCTTCAATTTGTCATTGCCAGCACAATAGATCACATGATTGTCTGATTCAAAAATACCAATACTAGTCCATTTCAGATCACTAATGCCTCAGATACCAATCTTTATGTGTTTCATGTCATTTTTCACAACTTCCAATTTTCCTAGATTCATACTTCGTACATTCCACATTCTGCTCATTAATGGATATTTGCAGCTATGTGTACTCATTTTGCGTCATGCTACATCAGCAAATGGAGGTCCTAAAAGCTTTACGCTATCAATGTTATTAAAGTTGCCTCTACTCTGAGGAGGCAATTCTTCCCCAGTTGTATCTTGAGTGCCTTCCAATCTGAGAGGCTCCTCTTCCGGCACAATATTGGACAATGTTTCAGGGCTATTCATAAAGTTTTCCAGTAATATATGTATAATAGCAGTGTTTCACTGCTATTCTTAAGGTTTTCCCTGGCAAATTCTTTGAGAAGTGGATGGCCCTTTCCTTCTTCTGAGTGTGTCTTAGTCTGGAAGCTCTGCTGAAACCTATTCACCATGGTTGACCCTGCTGATATTTGAAATAGTGGTGCACAGCCTCTAGCCTCACAGCAACATGCAAGCCACCACGGTATGAGAAACAGAGATAAGTGACAGTACACACAAGTAGAGATTTGTAAATTCATAAATGGCTACAGCAGTATATTGACAGAGAACTTCCAGAAATGCAAGCTGGATTCAGAAGAGGATGTGGAATGAGGGATATCATTGCTGATGTCAGATGGATCTTGGCTGAAAGCAAAGAATACCAGAAAGATGCTTACTTTTGTTTTATTGACTTATGCAAAAGCTTTCAACTGTGTGGATCATAGCAAATTATGGATCACATTGAGAAGAATAGGAATTCCAGAACACTTAATTGTGCTCATGAGGAACCTGTACACAGACCAGGAGGCTGTTGTTCAAATAGAACAACAGGATACTGCATGGTTTAAAATCAAGAAGGAAGTGCAACAGGGTTGTATCCTTTCACCATACTTATTCAATCTGCATGCTGAACAAATAATCCAAGAAGTTGGACTATATGAAGAAGAACATGGCATCAGGATTGGAGGAAGACTCATTAACAACCTGAGATGTGCAGAGGACATAACCTTGCTTGCTGAAAGTGAAGATGACTTGAAGCCTTACTGATGAAGATTATAGATGATAGCCTGCCATATGGATTACACCTCAACATAAAGAAAATGAAAATCCTCACAACTGGACCAATAAGCAGCATCATGATAAATGGAGAAAAGATTGAAGTTGTCAAAGATTTCATATTATTTTGTTCCACAATCAACATCAATGAAAGCAGCAGTCAAGACATCAGATGACATATTATACTGGAGAAATCTGCTGCAAAAGACCTCTTTCAAGTGATGAAGAGCAAAGATGCCTCCTTAAAGACTAAGTGCGCCAAACCCAATCCATGGTATTTTCAATTGCCTCATATGCATGTGAGAGCTGGACAATGAATAAGAAAGACCAAAGAAGAGTTGATGATTTTGACTTGTCTTGGTGAAGAATACTGAAAGAACCATGGACTGCCAGAATAACTAACAAATCTGTCCTGGAAGAAGTACAGCTGGAATGCTCCTTGGAAGCAAGAATGGCCAGACTTTGTCTCACCTACTTTGGTCATGTTGTCAGAAGGGACCATTCCCTGGAGAAGGATATCATGTTCCCTGGAGAAAGGTATCATACTTGGTGTAAAAACAAAACAAAACAAAACAAAAACTCACTGCCATCAAGTCAATTTGACTCATAGCAATCCCTTCTTGCATTTCTGATGTGGTTACGCTATGGAATTAGATTGCCCAGTCTTCCTGCCGAGTAGTGGCTGGTGGGTTTGAACCACCAGCCTTCTGGTTAGCAGTCAAATGTCTCAGGTACTAAGCCACCAGAGGGTGCAGGGTCAATGAAAAAAGGGAAGGCCCTCAACACAATGGATTGACACAGTGGCTGCAAGGATGGGCTCAGGTATAGCCAGGATTATGAGGCTAAGGCAAGACTGGGGAGTGTTACATTCCATTGCACATAGGGTTGATATGAGTTGGAGCCAACTTGACAGCACCTAACAACCATTGTGTGTATGTCAGTATTCTCTACTATACCACAAACCAAACTCACTGTCATCACGTCCATTCTGACTCATAGTGACTCCTCCTTGGGTTTCTGAGGCGGTATCTCTACGGAAGTAGATTGCCCAGTCTTCCTTCCAAGGAGTGGCTGGTAGGTATGAACTGCCAGCCGTCTGGTTAGCCTTAGGCACTACGCCACCAGAACTCCCACTCTCTACTATAGTACTTATTTTTATTTTTATGAATTTCAGCATATCTCACTAACTTGCTTCCAAAACCAAAACTAAACTCACTACCATACAGCTAATTCCAACTCATAGTGACACTATGGGACAGAGTAGAACTATGTCAGAGTGTTTCCAAAGCTGTAAATCTTACAGCTGACTGCCTCATCTTTCTCCTGCAGAGCAGCTAATGGGTTCAAATTGCTGACCTCTTGATTAGCAGCCCAATTCTTTAACCACAGCACCACCAGGGTTCCTTGTAACTTGCTTATTGTTGTTGTTGTTGTTATGAGCCGTCGAGTCGGACCGACTCATAGCGACCCCTCCTTGGGTTTCTGAGGCAGTATCACTATGGAAGTAGATTGCCCCATCTTCCTTCCGAGGAGTGGCTGGTGAGTTTGAACCGCCAGACTTCTGGTTAGCAGTCAAGTGCTTTAGCCACTAGGCTACTTGCTTAGTAGGATGCTAATAAACTGCCCTAATCTATACATCAAAAACAAAAAGTTCAAGGAACTGCATTTACTTATCTGTAGGACCTAAAAGAAGAACTTGTCTTTTTGATCAATTTCTCATCTGTCAAAATGACCTTCTGATCTAAGAATGGCCTCCAAATCTTCTTAAAGAATCACTGGTTAAATCTATAGGGGGCAGGCTCAACAGACCATCCTCTCACTCACCTGACAATGGTTTCTCAAACTGTCTTTCCACTTTAAAGAAAGTAAATAAATGAAAAATTGGCATAATATCCATGTGAGATTGCAAACCAGAGTGTACGTTGTCAGTTTTCCCAGGCAATTTTCTTCAGTAGGGCAATGTATTACTCAGGTTTTCAAGGAACACTTCCTATATCAAGCACCACATAGATTTTTTTTTAAATAAACTTTTGCACTATTACATATAAGCATCTAATTTGAACAGAGAGTAACATTAAAATAAGACTTAAAATATAAATAGCATTAATAATCCTAAATTATATCTTGCAGTGCTCCTTGCTACCCCAAAGAACATTTTCATCCAATGTCTCACATTTCTAATCCCACTAAATATTGCCTTTGTAACTTGATGCCATAAGGTAAAATTCATTTACAATAAAGTATATTCTTCCTTTATGCATTAGCACAAGCAAATAATAAAGGGCTCTCCAATAAAAATACACATTCTGTGTTCATAGTGGTCGCTGGAGATTGCTAGTTTACTGCTTGTTTGTTTTAAGATTAATCTTGTTCCTTCTGTAAATTGTTCACTATAATGCCCCTTTGTCTCCATTATATCAGTTATCTAATATCATAATTCAATATACATATTGAATACTAAATAATAAACTGTGGGAAAAAATCAACACAATGAGCTTAGCGAAAGAATGCTAGTTCATTTACATAAATAACTATAACATTAAATGGAAGTGATAAAGGTGTTGTAAGAGAGAAATAGATAAAGCAACATAACATAAAACTATTATTGGTTTCTTGTGGATGAAAGAGAAATTTAAAGGTTTTTGGATCATTCAAGTCGGACCGATTCGACGGAAGTGAGTTTTTTTTTTTTTAATTATTATTTTGGAGCATTTAAGCTAGAACATAAATAACTGGAGATGATTCAAAATGGTGAATAGCTCAAGAACACTTATAAGTAGAGGCAAAAGTTGTGAAAATGTGTTTTACAGACAAGTAAGGTGAAGAAAAGGGGCGCTGGTGGCGCAGTGGTTAAAGCACTCGACTTTTAACCGAAAGGTCAGCAGCTGGAACCCGCCAGCTGCTTCTACAAAGATTTCAGCCTTGGAAACCCCATGGGGCAGTTCTACTCTGTCCTATGTTGTTGTTGTTGTTATGTGCCCTCGAGTAGGACCCAATTCATAGCGACCCCTCCTTGGGTTTCCCAGGCATATCACTACAGATGTAGATTGCCCCATCTTATTTCCGAGGAGTGGCTGGTGGGTTTGAACCGCCAGCCTTTTGGTTAGCAGTCAAGTGCCTTAGGCACTACACTACCAGAGCTCCTACTCTGTCCTATAGGGCTATATTAAGTCAGAATCAACTCAATGACCCCTGCTTCACATCAATGAACTCAAAATGGATCAAAAGCTTAATTACAATTAAGACTAAAACCATAAAAACCTTAGAAGAAAACAGGAGTAGATCTTCATGACCTCGGATTTAGTAATAGTTTCTTAGATATGACACCAAAAGCATAGGCAACCAAAAAAAAAATATATTGGGCTTCATAAAAATTAACAATTTTTATGTTTCAAAGGAAAGCATCAAGAAAGTGAAAAGACAACTCACAGAGTGGGAGAAAATATGTGTAGATCATATTTCTAATAATTGTCTCATACACAGAATACATAAAGAATTTTAAAGACTCAACAACAAAAAGACAAATAATGCAATTTAAAAATAGGCAATGGATTTGAATAGACATTTCCAAAAAGAAGATATATAAATGACCAATAAGCAAATTAAATGATAGTTAACATCCTTAGTCACTAAGAAAATGCAAGTCAAAACCACAATGAGATATTACTTCACACCCACTAGGATGGTTAAAATAAAAAAGGCAGATATTGCTGGTGAGAAATTATACATGTAAAATCTTGAAGTGCAAATTTGAAAATACTTATAAATTTTAAAAAAAGGTATGAAGTACTGACTCATGCTACAACATTAATGAATTTTTAAAACATTATGCCACTCCTCGGAAGGAAGGTTGGGCAATCCTACTTCCGTAGTGATACTGCCTCGGAAATCCAAGGAGGGGTCGCTATGGGTCAGGGCCGACTCGACGGCACATAACAACAACATGCCAAAGAAAGAAGTGCAACACAAAAAGCCATATATTGTACATTTCCCTTTGTATGAAATGTCCAGAATAGGCAAATTCACAGAGACACAAAATAGATTTGTTTTGCTAGCAGCTGGGAAGTGGGACAAACAGCAAATGCACTTCTAATAGGTATAGGGTTTCTTTTGGGGGTGATGAAAATGTTCTAGCAATAGTTAGTGGTGATACTAGTACAACATTGTAAAGATATTAACACAACAAAACAAAACAAAAACCAAACTCAGTGTCATCAAGTCTATTTGACTCACAGCGACTCCTCCTTGGGTTTCCCAAGGTGGTATTTCTATGGAAGTAGATTGCCCAATCTTCCTTCTGAGGAGTGGTTGGTAGGTTTGAACCACCAGCCTTCTGGTTAGCAGTCAAAAGCCTTAGGCACTACAAATTTAACACTTGTAAAAGGTGGTTTTTACGGTATATGAACTGTATCTCAATAAAAAGAAAAAAGAAGTACCCTTTGAAGTCAATAAACAGTAATAAGTGTATTTTGGAAAAAAGGTTTGAAAGGCAAACTATAATCAGATAACAAAATTTTCTTTGTCTTTTGTTCTTTAAATTCTCAGATAAATATCTGAGAATTATTTTAAAAGTAAAAGACTTAATCATAATAGAAACAATTATAGGAAAAAAATAAAATAGGATTAAAAAAGCCTATCAAAAAAATCGAGTGACTTATTGGGCTAAAGATAAAATTCCATTTTGGCTCCCCATTATTTGTTACAACTCACCTACTTCTCACTTATGTCACTTTAATCATCAACATAGTTAGGGTCCAAAGACCAGGACATTATGCAAAAATCAGCATTACGCAAAAATGGCGGAAGACCACATCAGATCACAAAATGAAGGACGATTGTATCATTATGTATCTGCTAAATCACATGATTACTTAACTGACAAATTTCATCATTACATAACTGCCAGTTCACATCATCATATAACTGCCAAATTACACCAAGATACAATTGCCAAACCATTGGTTACTGCCAGATCTACATTATTAATGTGCAAAGTAGTCAGATAGTATATTTTATAATATTGTCATAAATGCAAAATGTCAGATAACAAGATAGATAAGTGAGGTGATAAGTGAGGTGTAAGTGTAATACCATAACAAAATATGTATAAAATCCGATTACAGTTTTGGGCCAGTAAATCACTTACTATAGCTCTTCTAGTCATAGTCTTTATCTCCCACCAAATGACTAAGTGAGACTATGCAATGTGAGGTGGTTGTGGCCCACCAAGGGGATTGGATAGCTTGATATAACGTAGTAAGATATATGATATCCTTGTGTGGGTAGGACCATGCAAATAAGGTGTATGGAATGCTAACTTGAGGACTGGTAAGTTTTTCCATCTCGGTAGGCTTAAAATGAGCCATCCCAGAGGTGGATAGTGGGAACTCATTACCATCAATAAAGAAGAGCCAGGAGCACAGTGCATACTTGGACCTGAGATCCCTGCACTGAGACAGCAGAGACCAGCAGAGAGACAGTGGCAGCAGAGGCAGCAGAACCAAGAGAACCAAGGGATCAGTATGAGACAGAGTGGTGGGCTTCCCAGCACATGGAGCAGAAAGCTGAGTGCCTTGGGGCAGGAAGCTTGCTGGTAGACTGGTGTGCCTCTCTGGGCACAATTGGCAGAGCTAAATGAGCTTTATAACACTTGCCCAAGCAGGGCAGACACCCAGCCCAGCCAGAGTGAAACATGCTTGTGGCATGGCTGAGAAGAAGCTCTTCCGACTGAAAAATTGTATCCTCAGTCATTTCTGATCCTGAATTGTAACCTATTATTTCGCTGACAAATCTCATAATTGTGATTATTATCTATGAGTTCTGTATGGCCACTGCAATGAATTATCAAGCCCAGTAGAGCGCTGTGGGAGGAATAATTGGTGTCAGAATTGGTAAAAAGCTTGGAGAGTGGTACCATGTCTGATCTCCTCACCTCATAGGAATCACCCTTGGGCTGGTGATGCTGATGGTGATTCTCTCTCCTGCTTGTGAGGTTACAGGAGGTCAGATGATGTCTCCCACACACCCTTTTTGCATTTGGCATCAGGAGTGGGATTCACTGAAATGGCTCCAGACTTACGGAAGCATGGGACTTTGTAAGAAAAAGAAGGAAGAGGCCTAGGAAGTGAAACTTTTGATTCTTAGATGGTTACTTTGTTTGTTGTTACCTGTAATGGCAGACAGGAATGTAAGAGATGTTATGCAGCAGCTACATAGAGAAAAGTCACCCACACCTAAAGCAGCTTGTGGCAAGAGACAAGCTGATTAAAACAGATGATTGATAGCGGGCCAGGGTCAACAGCTTCTACCCAGCCAGAGGCTCAACACTATATGCATATGAATGGGAAAATAGTCAAGGTGTGAAGAGAAGCTTGCCTTTAAAAAGGGTTATATGTTTGGGGTTACGTGTTTATCTGAATGTACTATGGATATTGAATGTTTCTCCTTCCTAGTTGTAACACTGATCTATATGTATTATAGAATGAATAATGTAATCCATGTAATTATGGATTATAGAGTAGGAGCTCTAGTGGTGTAGTGGTTAAAGCATTTAGCTGCTAACCAAAAGGATGCTAGTTCCAATTCACCAGCCTCTCTGAAGGAGAAAAATGAGGCAGTCTGCTTCCATAAAGGTTTACATCCTCAGAAACCCTATAGCGCAGTTCTACACTGTCATAAAAGGTCACTGTGACTCGGAATTGACTTGAAGGTAGAGGTTTTTTTTTTTTTTTTTATGGTTTATAGATTACAGAAAGTGTGTAACTCTGCCTTCAAACAATACTTGATGGGCTATGCTGAAAAAGGAACTACAATTTGCCTAGAATAAATACAAGCTTTTTGTTTCAAGAGCATTGGGGGATTAGGTAGAAAATCTGAGCCTCACTCAGAAAATTTGCATTTGAAAAGACATAGAGACCCACCCAAGAATGCTGAGAGAACAGGATTTGCATTTGAAGGAAGGATCTACGAAGAAAAAAAAAAAAAAAAAAAAAAGACCATCTGGCTTTTTGAATTTTGAACAAGTGCTTTGCCAGTGGACACATCCAGGCAGGGAAAAGCCAGTGGCCATCAAAAAAGAATCCCTTCCAGGATTGGAAGTTAAAGGGAGAGGCAAAGAGACAACTAATTATGCTGCTCATGGTGACGACCTGAGTCCACCTGATGAATGGAAGTTGGGAAGGTACAACAATGAGGAAACAGGCTGAGTTTGGCACCTGTTGACCTAGCCCACAGCAGCAAGGGATGAGAGAGAAGTGCTGGCTGCAGTGCAGGATTGTATGGACTCCTGAGCCTATGGATGGTGCCCACTGAGTAAGGTCTTGGGGGAAAGGGATGAGAGAGAGAGAAAGAAGGGGCTGGCTAGTCTGAAGTGCAAAGAGGTATGTGAACTCACCAACTTACAGCAGGTACCCACTGACCTAGCTTGGGTGGGTAGGGCTGAGCTGATCATAAGTCAACTGAATGAAAAGAAAGATGTTTCTCACTGTGAGCTGGGGTAAACTGCTATAATTCTATGGCTTGCTCTGGACTGGACTTGCTTATGAAAGTCCAGAAGATTCTGCAAGAGAAAGGAACATGCTTTCTCCTGAGAGTACTGGTTCCATGACGACAGGCAATTTAGATGTTGATTACCTAAAATGGGGGTAAATAAAGGCATGAAGTGGCTGGTTTACACCCTTTCACGGGTGAAATTATACTTTAAATGACTGGGAAGGGAAAGTAATTCTTTCGAATATGAAAGGGCCAATGGCTAGATGAGCCAGGGAGTGGCCTGTGGTACAGTGAATTACTTAACATGACTCTTCTAACCATGTTGTTGTTGTTGTTATGTGCCATATAAATAAATTTATAAATCTCATCATATGACTGAGTGAGACTATGCAAATGTGAGATGTTTGTGCTCCCCAAGGGATATGGATAGCTGATAATAATGTAAATAATGTCTGGGTGGAATCGGGCAAATGTATATGGAATCATACATGGGGATTGGTCAGATTTGCCATCTTGTGACACTTAAAATGAGCCATCCCAGAGGCAGGGTTGGAGATTTCACTAAAATAAAAATAGAAGGGCCAGAAGTGGAGCATGTCCTTAGACTTGAGATCCCTGTGCTAAAGCAGCAGAAAGACCAGAAGGAAAATGGTGGCAGCAGAGGCCACAGAACCAGAAGACCAGCATGAGATAGAGCAGTAGGCTTCCCAGCCCATAGATCAAGAAACCGGAGTGCCTTTAGGCAGGAGGAGTGAGGTACCTCTCTGGGCACCTATCAGCAGAGCTAAAAGAGCTTTACAACACTTCCCTGAGCAGGGCAGAGGCCAAGGCTAGAGAGAAGCATGCCTGTGGCATGGCTGAGAAGTCCTGATTGAAGAACTGTGTCCTGAATTGTTTCTGATCCCAAATTGTAACCTGTTACTTCTGTAATAAACCCTATAATTGTGAGTATTGTCTGTTAGGCCATTGCAACAAATTATCAAATCCAGGACAGAAGTATAGAATGCCATGGGAGGGAGGTTTCTTGTCAGAATTGGCAAAAGAGTTAGAGTGTGGCAGCATGTCTGACATCCACTTGACAGGAACCAGTCTTGGGCTGATCTTGTTTCACTCTTCTCCTTTTGAAGTTAGAGGAGGTCAGACACAGCTGGTATGTCCTTTGTGGAACAATCATGTGCTGTGTAACGTCCGTTCAGGCAACATCCAATGATATATATGTCCTTGGTCTCAAAAGGTTATAAAAGAGTTCAGAAATTCACACCGGAGAACAGAACATAGCAAAAGTAACAGCTTCCTATATCCAATGAGTGTACCTCATGTCTCTTGAATCAAAGCAATTGCATTGTTAGGTGTATAATGGTACATAAAACCAAACTCACTGCCGTTGAGTCAATTTCAATTCACAATGACCTCTCCCTGGGTTTCTGAGGTGGTATCTCTATGGAAGTAGATTGCCCAGTCTTCCTTCTGAGGAGTGGCGGCTGGGTTTGAACCGCCAGCCTTCTGGGTAGTAGTCAAATGCCTTAGGCATGATGCCACCAGAGCTTCCTTTGTAGCATTATCTCTGTTTATTTATTTATTTATTTAAATACTACCCTGAAATGCATCATGGCTCTTAAAAGCAGCAAAAACAGTGCTAGTGGGAGTTCCGGCAAGATGGCAGACTAGGCAGAAGGACTGCACAGACCCTCTTCAACAAAGAAAAGGGAAACCAATTAACACAGACACAGAAGATAATCTTGGACCCCTGAGCC
>NW_006921949.1:2160947-2172824 GCF_000298275.1 Orycteropus afer afer
CCTAAGGCACTTGACTGCTAACCAGAAGGCTGGTGGTTCAAACCCACCAGCCACTCCTTGGAAGGAAGGTTGGGCAATCTACTTCGGTAGTGATACTGCCTCGGCAACCCAAGGAGGGGTTGCTATGAGTCGGATCTGACTCAACGGCACATAACAACAACAACAGCTAAGGTATGAAGCTTGTTCGAGATGTTTAAGAAAAAGCAGGACCAGACTATGATATGGTGTTTGCAGAACATCCAAATCACATAATATCCTATTTCACAGAACATAACATGGATGTTAAGTAACACATAACTATAGTATAGTAGTTAACTATCCTTTAATATTAAAAACAATTCTCCTATTCCCTTTTAATGCCAATAACTGGGCATTTTAGACTTAAACTTTCGATAACATTATTCAACTTTTATTTTTCTCTTAAATCAGACTCTAAAGAATGTTTTTACCAAAGTGAAAATCAGTAAACATTCAAAATTTGTATTATTGCTGATGATAATGTTGATTAAAGAAAACCTAACATCAGACACAGCATCAGGATTAGAGGAAGACTAATTAACAACCTGCAATATACACATGGAATAACCTTGCTTGCTGAAAGAGAGGAGGAATTGGCACTTACTGATGAAGATCAAAGACTACAGCTTTCAATATGGATTAAATCTCAACATAAAGAAAACAAAAATCTTCACAAGTGGACCAATAAGCAATATCATGACATAAGGAGAAAAGACTGAAGTTGTCTTCAGTCAAGGATTTCATTTTACTTGAATCCACAATCAAGGTCCATGAAAGCAGCAGTCAAGAAATTAAATGACAGATTGCACTGGGCAAATCTGTGGCAAAACACCTCTTCAATGTGCTAAAAAGCAAAGATGTCACCTTGATGAATAAAGTGTGCCTGACCCAAGCAACAGTATTTTGAATCATATCATATGCAAGCAAATGCTGCATAATGAATAAGAAAAAGCATAGCAGAAGAGATGCATTTGAATTAAGGTGCTGGTGAAGAATACTGAATATGCCATGGACTGACAGAAGAACAAACAAATCTGTCTTGGAAAAAGTACAGCCAGAATGCTTCTTAGAAGCAAGGATGGTGAGATTTCATCTCATGTATTTTGGACATGTAATCAAGAGGGACCAGTTCCTGGAGAAGGACATAATGCTTGGTAAAGTAGAGGACCAGTGAAAAAGAAGAAGCCCTTCAATGAGATGGATTATTGACACAGTGGATGCAAAAATGGACTCAAACATAGCAAAGATTGTGAGGATGGCTCAAGACTGGTCAGTGTTCCTTTCTGAAGCACACTGGATCACTATGACCTAGAACTGACTTGATGGCAACTAACAACAATAAGACCTCTTTAAAGTGCAAAGATGTCTCTATGACATCTAACCCAAGACATGGTGTTTTCAATCACCTCATATGCATGTGAAAGCTGGACAATGAATAAGGAAGAATGAAGAAGAGTTGATGTTTTTTGAGTTGTACTGTTGGTGAAGAATATTGAAACTGCCATGGACTGCCAGAAGCAGTAACAAATCTGTCCTGGAAGAAGTGTAGCCAGAATGCTTCTTGAAAGCAAGAATGGCGAGACTTCGTATGACCTACTTTGGTCATGTTGCCAGAAGGGACCATTCCCTGGAGAAGAATATCATGCTTGGTAAAGCGGAGTGTCAACCAAAAAGGGGAAGGCCCTTAATGTGATGGACTGACACAGTGGCTGCAATGATAGGCTCAGGTATAGCAAGGATTGTGAAGCTGGCTCAGGATTGGGTAGTATTTCGTTCTATTATACATAGGGTTGCTATGAGTTGGAGCCGACTCAACAGAACCTAACAACAACAATAACAATAATGTCAAATAGTGAAAAAGTCTTTATTTTATACTTTAATATCAGATACTGGGCAGAGATCACCAATTCGTTTTCATAAATGGAAGTCTCTTAGAAATGTATTATCAATCTTGTTTCCAAAGTAACTCCATGCTTTCTGGTCCCCTTTCCATGACAGCACCTCCCATATCCCATTCCTCCAACTCAGTCAGCCTCACTATTCCTCTTATAAAATTGTTACTAATTTAAGTTCTTATGTGATGCTATCAGGAACTGTCGATGTAAAATTGTCCCAAGATACCCATAGTCCTTTCTCCCTCAAGAGTTCTATTTTTTTCTTTGCCCCTCCTTTTAGTTTTATGTTCACTATCTTCAGCCAAAACAAGGCCAGGAGCTGACTGTGGAATGGATTATCAATGGCTCATATGCAAGTTCCAGGTGAAGGTGAAGAAAATTAAAACAAATCCACAAGAACCAAATTGTGACCTTGTTTATATCTCAACTGGATTTAGAGACTATCTAAAGAATACATATGGCACACTGAATACCAGTGACTGAAAACCAGACTAGTTGTGGGATGTCATCAGGAACATCATCCATGAAGAAAGCAAAAGGTCATTAAAAAGACAGGAAAGGAAGAAAAGACTAAAATGTATGTTAGAAGAGAATACTTGCCATTGAATGGAGAGTAGCTAAAGCAAACGGGAGAAATGACAAGATAAAAGGCTGAACAGAAGATTGCAAAGAGCAGTTCAAGAAGACAAAGTCAATTATTGTAATGAAATGTGCAAAGACATGGAGTTAGAAAACCAAAAGGAAAGAACACTCTTGACATTTCTCAAGCTGAAAGAACAGAAGAAAAAAGTCAAGCCTCAAGTAGCAATATTGAAAGGTTCTATGGCCAAAGAACTGTATGATGCAGGAAGCATCAAAAGAAGATAGAAAGAATACAGAGTCACTGTACAAAAAAGATTTGGTTGATTTTCAAGTATTGCAAGAGGTAGTGTATGACCAAAAACCAATGATATTGAAGGAAGAAGTCAAAGCTGCACTGAAGGAATTGGTGAAAAACAAGGTTCCAGGAATTGATGGAATACCCACTGAAATGTCTGAACAAACAGAAGATGTGCTGGAGGCACATACTTGTCTGTGCCAACTAATTAGGAAGACAGCTACCTGGCCAACTAACTGGAAGAGATCCATATTTGTTTCCTTTTTCAAAGAAAGGTGATCCAGCAGAATGTAGAAATCACATTAATATCATTAGTACCACACAAAAGTAAAATTTTGCTGCAGATAATTCAAAACTGGTTTCAGCAGCATATTGACAGAGAATTCCAAGAATTCCAAGCTGCATTCAGATGAGGACATGGAATGAGGGATACCATTGCTGATGTCAGATGGGATCCTGACTGAAAGCAAAGAATACCAGAAAGATGTTTACCTGTGTTTTATTGATTATGCAAAAGCATGTGACTATGTGGATCATAACAAATTATGTATAACATTGAGAAGAATGGAAATTCCAGAACACTTAATTGTGCTCATGAGGAACCTGTACATAGACCATGAGGCTGTCATTTTAACCTAACAAGGGGATACTGAGTAGTTTAAAATCAGGAAGGATTATATCTCAACACAAAGAAAACAAAAATACTGACAATTTGACCAGTAAGCAGCATCATAATAAATGGAAAAAAGATTGAAGTTGTCAAAGATTTCATATTATTTGGTTCTACAATCAACACTAATGGAAGCAGTAGTCAACAAATCAGACGTTATATTGCACTGGGAAAATGTGCTGCAAAAGACCTCTTTAAAGTGTTGAAGAACAAAGATGTCACTTTGAAGAGTAAGGTATGCCTAACCCAAACCACAGTATTTTCAATTTCACAATGCATGTGAAAGCTGAACAATGAATAAGGAGGACCGAAGAACAGTTGATTCTTTAGAGTTGTGGTGCTGGCAAAGAATCCTGAAAGTACAATGGATTGCCAGAAAAACAAACATCTCTGTCCCAGAAGAAGTCCAGCCAGAACGTTCTTTTGAAGAGAAAATGGCCAGACTTTGTCTCACCTACTTTGGGTATGTTGTCAGAAGGGATCTTTCCTTGGAGAAGGATATCATGGTTGGTAAAATGGAGGGTCAGTGAAAAATGGGAAGACCCTCAAGGAAATGGATTGACACAGTGACTGGAATGATGGACTCGAGGACTGTGGGGATGGGGCACAACCGGGCAGTGTTTCATTCTGTTGTACATAGAGTCACTATGAATATTCATAATTTGGCATTGTTCTATTTCTTCCTTGTGCTGAAGATAATTCAGAAGTGATTGCAGCAGTATATTGACAGGGAACTTCCAGAAATTCAAGCTGAATTCAGAAGAGGATGCAGAATGAAGAATATCATTGCTGATGACAGATCTTGACTGAAAGCAAAAAATACCAGAAAGATGTTTACTTGTGTTTTATTAACTATGCAGAGGAATTCGACAGTGTAGATCATAACAAAATTCCAGATAACATTGAGAAGAATGTGAATTCCAACACTTAACTGAGCTCATGAGGAACTTATATAGCCCAAGAGGCTGTTGTTCTACCAGAACAAGGGGATATGGCATGGTTTAAAATCAAGAATGATGTGCATTAGGGTTGTATCCTTTCACGATACTTATTCAGTCTTCATGGTGAGCAAATAATACAAGAAGCTGAACAATATAAAGAACATGGCATTAGGATTGGAGGAAG
Organism: Orycteropus afer afer; assembly: GCF_000298275.1. NCBI lineage: Eukaryota > Metazoa > Chordata > Mammalia > Tubulidentata > Orycteropodidae > Orycteropus > Orycteropus afer. The sequence goes on from NW_006921949.1 coordinate 2,165,533, forward strand.
ATGTATTAACAACCTGCAATATGCAGATGACACAAGTTTGCTTGCTGAAACTGAAAATGGCTTGAAGCACTTAGTGACGAAGATCAAAAACTACAGTCTTCAGTATGGATTACAACTCAACATAAAAAAAAAAAAAAATCCTCACAAATGGACCAATAAGCAACATCATGATGAATGGAGAAAAGACTGAAGCTGTCAAAGATCTCATTTTACTTGGATCCACAATCAATACTCATGGGAACAACAGTAGCGCAATCAAACATCATATTGCACCAGGCAAATGTGCTACAAAAGACCTCTCTAACTTGTTGAAGAGCAAAGATGTTACTTTGAAATTAAGGTGTGCCTAACCCAAGCCATGATATTATCAATTACCTCGTGCACATGTGAAAGCTGGAAAATGGATAAGGAAGGCCAAAGAAGAATTGATGCCTTTGAATTGTGGTGCTGGTGAAGAATACTGAAAAGGACTGCCAGAAAAAACAAACAAATCTGTAATGGAAGAAGTGAAGTCACAACGCTCCTTAGAAGTGATAATGGCCAGACTTCATCTCACACGTTTTGATCATGTGGTCAGAAGACATCATTCCCTGGAGAAGGATATCATGCTTGGTAAAGTAGAGGGTCAGAGAAAAAGGGGAAGATCCTCAAAGGTAGACTGACACAGTAGCTGTAACGATGGGCTCAAGCATAGCAAGGATTGTGAGGATGGTGCAGAACAGGGCAGTGTTTTGTTCTGTTATGCACAGGGCCACTTATAAGTTGGAAATGACTCAATGGCACCTAAAAACAGTAATAGCAACAACTTGTAAGGGAATAAATCCGTTTGTTAAAGCCATCCACTTTTGGTATGTCAGTTATAGCTGCACTAGAGAGCAGGAATGGAGATTCCTTGGACCCAAGATCCTTGTGCTGAGACTATGGCAGAGACACTGGCAGAGAGATGGCATCAGAAGAAGTGAGAGATGTTTTGAGATAGAGTGACAGGCTTGCTAGGAATGAGAAAGCTGAATGCCTTTGGGCAGAAGGCTTCCTAGTGGAGTGGGTTGCCTTTGGGTACTAATTGGCATAAAAGACAGACATGAGATGGAGTAGCAGGCTGCCAGCCCACAGAGTGAGAAATCTGAGTGCCCTTAGGCAGGAAGTTTCATTGCAGAGTGGGTTGCCTTTGGGCACTAATTGGTAGAGCTGAGAACTTTACAGTACTTGCTGGAGTAGGGCAGTGGCCAGGCTGTCTTCTTCAAGAGACCCAGGAAAAGGGAAGCAGAACTACCTGAGTTTCAAAGGATAGGACCATGGCCTCTGGGGCTTCAAAGGGTAGAACTATTATAGCCTGTTGTTGTTATGTGCTGTTGAGTAGTCTCTGACTCATAGCAACCTTATATACAACAGAACAAAACACTACCCATTCCTATGCCAGCCTCACCATCTCTATTATATCTCTGCAGCCAACATGTCTATCCATCTCATTGAGGGCCTTCCCCTCATTCGTTGAACCTCCACTTTACCTACCATGACAACTATGTTAGACTGGGTTCTCTAGAGAAACAAAACCAGTAAAGTTTATATAGAGAGACAGGAAGAGAAACTTATCTTAGGAAAATGGCTCACACACTTATAGAAGCTGGCAAGTCCAAAGTTCTTGGACCAAATGTCAAGCTGGAGGCTTTACCTGACTCACGCAGCTCAGAGGCTGAGGAGCTCAAGGTTGGCAGGCAGTATACTGGCTATTGACTCCAACGAATGACGAATCCAAGATATACAGGTGAATGATGGATTGTTCACTCACGGATGGTTGTAGGCAGCACAACAAAATCCTAATCCACAGAAGAGTTTCTCTTTTCCCAGGATGTCCATAAATATACTGGAAGCAGGACACACCCCTAGGGAAACTCCCTTTCAACGGACTGATTGCTCAAAACATATACATCTGATCACATCATGGGAATAACCACATCACAACTGCTTAAACCACACAGAATTGTGGTCCAGCCAAGTGACACACAGCTCCAACTATCACAACATCCTTTTCCACAAAATGGTCCCTTCTGACAACATGACTAAACTAGGTGAGACAAAGCCTCACCTTCCTGCTTCCAAGGAGCATCCCAGCTGTACTTCTTCCAGGACAGATCTGTTAGTCCTTTTAGCAGTCCACAGTACTTTCAGCATTCTTCGCCAACACCACAACTCAAAAGCATCAACTCTTCTTTGATCCTGCTTACTCACTGTCCAGCTCTCACATGCATATGGGGCAACTGAAAATACCTTGGCTTGGGTTAGGCACATCTTAGTCTTCAAGGAGATATCTTTGCTCTTCAGTGTTTGAAAGAGCTCTTTTGCAGCAGATTTACCCACTGCAGTACATCTTCTGATGTCTTGACTGCTGCTTCCACTGTAGAACTAAGTAATATGAAATCTTTTAAATCAATCTTTTCTCCATCTACTGTGATGCTGCTTATTGGTCCAATTGTGAGGTTTTTTTTTTGTCTTTTTTTTTTTTAAATGTTGAGATGTAATCCATACTGTAGAGTGTAGTCTTTCTTTTTCATCAGTAAGTGCTCTAAGTCATCCTCACTTTCAGCAAGCAAAGTTGTGTTGTCTGCATATTGCAGGTTTTAATAAGCCATACTCCAACCCTGATGCCACGTTCTTCTTCATATAGTCCAGCTTCTCGGATTAATTGCTCAGCATACAAGTTGAATAAGTATGGTGAAAAGATAGAACCCTGACACACTCCCTTCTTGATTTTAAACCACACAGTGTCCCCTTATTGTGTTCAAATGACAGCCTATTGGTCTATGTACAGGTTCCTCATTAGTACAATTAAGTGTTCTGGAATTCCCATTCTTCTCAAATTTATCCATAATTTATTATAATCCACACAATCATATGCCTTTGCATAGTCAATAAAACACAAGTGAACATCTTTCTGGTATTCCTTCCTTTCAGCCAATATCCATCTGACATTAGCTATGATAATCCTTGCTTCACATCCCCTTCTGAATCCAGCTTGCATTTCTGCAAGTTCTCTGTCACTATACTGCTGCAACCATTTTTTTAATTATCTTGAGTAAGGTTTTACTTGTGTATAATATCAATGATATTGTTTGATAATTTCCACATTCTGTGGGATCACCTTTCTTTGGAATGGGTACAAATATGGATCTCTTCCAGGCAGATGGCCAGGTAGCTGTCTTCCAAATCTCTTGGCATAACCAAGTTAGTGCCTACAATGGGGCATCCATTTGTTGAAACATCTCAAAGAGCTTGTTTTTCACCAATTCCTTCAGTGCAGCTTTGACTTTTTTCTTCAGTACCATTGATTCCTGATCATATGCCACCTCCTGAAATGCAAGATCATCTACCAATTTGGTATAGTGACGCTGTATTCCATCTATCTTCTTTTACTGCTTCCTGCATCATTCAATATTTTGCCCATAGAATCTTTCAATATTGCAACTTGAGGCTTAAATTTTTTCCTCAGTTCTTTCAGCTTGAGAAATGCTGAGCATGTTCTTCCCTTTTGGTTCTCTAACTCCAGGTCTTTGCATATTTCATTATAGTAAATGGCTTTGTCACCTTGAGCTGCTCTTTGAAATCTTCTGTTCAGATCTTTTTTCTTGTCATTTCTTCCATTTGCTTTGGCTACTCTCTGCTCCAGGGCAAGTTTCAGTCTTTCTGACATCCCTTTTGGTCTTTTCTTCCTTTCTTGTCTTTTTAATGACCTCTTGGTCTCTTCATGGATGATGTTCTTGATGTCATCCCACAATTCTTCTGGTTTTCGGTCATTGGTGTTAAATGCATCATATCTATTTTGTAGATGTTCTCTAAATTCAGGAGGGACAAAATCAAGGTCATGTTTTGGCTCTTGTGGAGTTGTTTTAATTTTCTTCAGTTTACATTTGAACTTGTATATGACCAGTAGATGGTCTATTCCACAATCAACCCCTGGACTTATTTTGGCTGAAGATATTGAGCTTCTCCATCACCTCTTGCCACAGATGTCCACAGATGTAGTCAATCTAATTTCTGTGTGCTCCATCTGGTGAAGTTCACATGTGTAGCTGCCATTTGTGTGGTTGAAAAAGGTATATGCAATGGATACGTTGTTGGTCTTGCAAAATTTTATTATGTGATCTCCAGTGTCATTTCTATCACCAAGATCACATTTTCTAACTACCGGTGATTCTTCTGTTTCCAACTTTTGCATTCCACTCACCAGTGATAATTAACACATTTTGATTGCATATTTGGTCAATTTCAAACTGCAGAAGTTGGTAAAAACCTTCAATTTCCTCATCTTTGACTTTGGTGGTTGGTGCGTAAATTTGAATAATAGTAATATTAACTGGTCTTCTTTGTAGGCATATGAATATTATCCTGTCACTGACAGCACTGTACTTCAGGATAGATCTTGAAACATTCTTTGTGATGATGAATGCCATGCCATTCCTCTACAATTTGTCATTCCCGGCATAGGCGATCATATGGTTGTCTGATTCAAAATGGCCAAACCAGTTTATTTCAGCTCACTAATGCCTAGGATATTGATCTTTATGTGTTCCATTTCATTTTTGACAACTTCCAATTTTCCTAGATTCATACTTCATACATTCCATGTTCCGATTAATGGATATTTCCATCTGTTTCTTCTTATCTTGAGTTCTGTCACATCAGCAAAAGTAGGTCCTGAAAGCTTTACTCCATTCACATCATCAAGGTCAGCTCTATTTGGAGGAGGCAGTTCTTTCCTAGTAATATTTTGAGTGCCTTCTGACCTGAGGGGCTCATCCTCTGGCAATCAGACAATGTTTCAGAGCTATTTTTCAGTAATATATCAGACAGTATTTCACCGCCATTCATAAGGTTTTCACTTCTTTGAGAAGTGAATGGCCTCTTCCTTCTCCTGAGTCTGTCTTAGCCTGGGAGCTCAGCTGAAACCTCTCCAGCATGGCTAACTCTGTTGGCACTTGAAACACTGGTGGCACAGCCTCCTGCTCCACAGCAACACACAAGCCACCACAGGATGATCATTTCTTTTTGGTACAGTGACCCTGTGTTTTCTATCTTCTTTCAATGTTTCCTGCATTATTCAATATTTTGCCCATGCTGTTGTTGTTATGTGCCATCAAGTCATTTCCTACTCATAGCTGATGTCAGATGGTACAACAGAATGAAACACTGCCCGGTCTTGCACCAGCCTCACAATCCCTACTATACTTGAGCTCATAGAATCTTTCAATATTGCAACTTAAGGATTGAATTTTTTCTTTAGTTCGCTCAGCTTGGTTTATGCTGAGTATATTCTTCCCTTTTGGTTTTCTAATTCCAGGTCATTGCACATTCATTATAATAATTGACTTTGTCATCTCAAGCTGCTGTTGGAAATCTGTCCAGCTCTTTTATCCTGTCATTTCTTCCATTTGCTTTAACTACTCTCTGTTCAAGGGCAAGTTTCAGAGTCTCTTCTGACATCCATTTTGGACTTTTCTTCCTTTTCTGTTTTTTCAATGACTCTTTTGCTTTCTTTGTGGATAATGTTCTTGATGTCATCTCATAGTTCCTCTGGTTTTTGGTCACTAGTGTTCAATGCATCAAATCTATTCTTTAGATGGTCTCTGAATTTAAGAGGGATGAGCTCTGGTGGAATAGTGCCTAAGGCATCTGACTGCTAACCAGAAGGCTGGTGGTTCAAACCCACTAGCCACTCATCAGAAGGAAGATTGGGCAATGTACTTCCGTAGTGATACCACCTCGGAAACCCAAGAAGAGGTCACTATGAGTTGGATCCGACTTGACGGCAGTGAGTGAGTGAATAATAAAGGTCATATTTTGGCTCTCATAGACTTGTTTTAATTGTCTTCAGTTTCAACTTGAACTACATAAGTTGGTAAAAATCTTCAATTTCTTCATCTTTGGCTTTAGTGGCTGATGGGTAAATTTCAATAATAGTATTAATTTTTCTTCCTCATAGTCGTGTGGATATTACCCTATCACTGACAGCATTGTACTTTAGGATAGATCTTGAATTGTTCTTTATGACAATGAATGTGATGACATTCCTCTTCAGTTGTCATTCTCGGCATAGTAGACCATATGAGTGTGAGTGAGTTAATGCCTAGGATATTGATCTTTATGTGTTCCATTTCATTATTGACAATTTCTACTTTTCCTACATTCAAACTGATTCAAAATGGCCAATACCAGTCGATTTCTACTCACTAATGCCTAGGATAAGGAGCTCTGGTGGCATGGTGCCTAAGGCATTTGATTACTAACCAGAAGGGTGGTGGTTCAAACCCACTGGTCACTCTGCCAAAGGAAGACTGGGCAATCTACTTCTGTAAAGATTTACTCCTCAGAAACCTAAAGGGGGTTGCTATGAGTCAGAATTGATTCAATGGCAGTGAGTGAGTTAATGCCTAGGATAATCATCTTTATGTGTTCCATTTCATTTTTGACAACTTCCACTTTTCCTAGATTCATACTTCCTCCATTCCATGTTCTGATTATTAATGGATGTTTGCAGCTGTTTCTTCCCATGTTGAGTCATGCGCCATCAGCAAATGAAGGTTCTGAAAGCTTTACTCCCTCCATGTCATTAAGGTCAACTCTATTTTGAGGAGGCAGTCTTCACCAGTGGTATTCTGAGTGCCTTCCAACCTGAGGGCCTCATCTTGCAGCACTATATCAGACAATGTTTCACTGCTCTGCAAAAGGTTTTCAATGGCCAATTTTATCAGAATTGGATGGCCTCGTCCTTCTTCTCAATCTGTCTACTTTCCAGTGCCACCACTCGTCTGTCAGTTTGTCACACTGGTGGCTTATATGATGCTGTAAGGCTGCGAACTATACATCCAGTATTTCAAGTCTCAGCAAGGTCACCCATAAGCAGGTTTTAGTAGCGTTTCCAGAAGAAGACAGAGTGTTGTTGTTGTTAGGTGCCGTCGAGTCCTTTCCAACTCATAGCAACCCCATGCACAGCATAATGAAACACTGCCCAATCTCGCGCCAGCTCCAAGATCCCTGCTATACTTGAGCCCATCATCACAGCCACCATGTCAATGCATCTCATTTAAGCCTCCCCCTCTTTCGCCGATCCTCCACCCTACCAAGCATGACATCCTTGTCCAGGGAATGGTCCCTTCTTACAACATGACCAAAATAGGTGAGATGAAGTCTGGCCATTCTCGCTTCCAAGGAGCATTTCGGGTGCACTTCCTTCAGGACTGATCTGTTAGTTCTTTTAGCAGTCCATGCTACTTTGAACATTCTTCACCAGCACCACA
>NW_006921949.1:2175549-2185894 GCF_000298275.1 Orycteropus afer afer
TACATTCCATGTTCTGATGTTTAATGGATGTCTGCAGCTGTTTCTTTTCAATTTGAGTGGTGCCACATCAGCAAATGGAGGTCTCAAAAGTTTGACCTTATCCATAGGAGTAAGGCTGGGTTTACTCAGGTGATGCAGCTATTTCACAGTCCTATTCTGAGAGCCTTCTAACCTAACCGGACTATTCATAAAGTTGTGCGGTAATGTACCAAACAGTGTTTCTTTGCTATTCATAAGGTTTTCCCTGGCCAATTCTTTGAGAAGTGGATGGCCTCTTCCTTCTTACTAGACTGTCTCAGTCTGTAAGCTGGGCTGATACCTGTGCACCATGTGCATCCCACTGGGTTAGAAACACCAGTAGCTCAGTCTCAAAACTCACATGAACACATCACCACAGTAGGATAAACTGACAGACAAGTTTTTCTCCCTGTTGAAAACCTCTTGTACCACCCTTACCTGGGCCCCTGTGGGTGACTCCTCCTCTGTCCAGATTCCTGGGCCTTTTAATCCCCCCCTTTCTCCCACTCTCCCACCCTGCTGCTTTGGGCATGCCTGAGTTCCCTCTTCTCACCTGGATCCCTGCAGCTTACTGCTCTTCTGTCTGGGTTCCTGGCTTTTTATCCCCTTTCTCCTGCTCTCCCACCCTGCTGCTTTGGGTGTGCCTGAATTCCCTCTCCTCACCTGGATCCCTGCAGCTGACTGCTTCTCTGTCCAGGTTCCTGGCTTTTAATCCCCTTTCTCCCACTCTCCCACAAAAGATGAGTGAAGAAAATCAGAGTCAAGGAAACAATTAGTCCAAAGGACTAAAAACTATAGCCTCCACTACACTGATACCAAAAAAACTAGATGGTGCCCAGCTACCACTACTGAACATTCTGATCAGGATCACAATAGAGGGTCCTGGAGACAGTGGAAAAAAGTAAAAGGTAGAACAAAATTCAAAATCATAAAAAAGATCAGATTCAATGGTGTGATAGAGACTGGTGGAACCCCACAATTGTGGCCTTTAGAAATCCTTCAAGTTTAGAACTGAACCCAAGGCTGGGGATGAAGTTTCAGCCAAACAATAGGCCTATAAAGTGAATAATAAACCAGGAAGGGATGTACTTCTCAGTACACTCAACTACATGTGACCAAAAGGGTAGTAGCATTTGCCCCAAAACAAAGCTCAGAAGATAGGAAGGGGCAGGAAGAAGGACTAGTGGAAACGGTAACCACAGGGAAGAACTGGAAAGAGTGTTGTTAATTGAGGGGACTGCAACCAATGTCATGAAACAAAATGTGTATAAATTGTTGAATGGAAAACTGATCTGAAAACTTCCAACCAAACCACAATATAAAGTTCAAGTATAATAATAATAATAAGCTGTTAGCACTGTGCATTCCAAGCAATCACTGAAATTATACTTACTAATTTGACTTAAACTTAACAAATTTATGTCTACTCTGCATAATTTCATTATTATTATTATCAATTGATAACTTCATCTATCATTATCAATATTAGTTCATGTTTCTGAGTGAAAGCCAAGTTCACTTTAAATTTTTAATAAAAGTATCTTGGCTAACAGGAAATAAAAATTAAGAATTAACCTCTTTTGAAGAGGCTGAGATTGAAAACAGGGATAGTCTAAGTCTATATTCAAAGGATTTGAATTCACTGCAAGACTATATAACTGACTTCCACCTCACTGCTCATCTCCAGGTTTTTTCTCTAGAGAAACGATGAGAAAGTGTCAGTTTTCGGTATACCTTACCCAGTGGAGGGCTAAGGTAAAGTCAAAGACCATCATCGACAATTTGCCTAACTCCAGCCCCCTCCAACATCTTGCTTTTAGAATACATTTCAAATGGGCAAGAAATGTTATATTATTTTCTGGAGAAACAATGTTTTCTTAGAAACTGGCTGTTCATATCGAAAAAAATGTTACTTGGAGTTCCATTTACATTAGGCAGGTGTTCCAGACTGGAGATACTGGGTGTTGGTGGCTTTTTCGTGCAGAAGCACAAAATGTCAGAAACTAACTATGAAGAGTTATTTTTATCAATGTAAAGCAAAGAAAAAGAGGAAAAGATCATATTTTCTCTGAAAGTTGAAACTAATATTTAATGTTAATTGCTCATCAAGTTATTAATTTTCTAATATTAGTTTTCCAATTTAAATCACTTTAGTTTTTTGCACAAGAAGCAAAAATATTACAATTGCCATATAAGGAGAAACTGAAATAAGAAAAACTGCAGAAAGGACAAGTTTGGGGAAAACCTTAGGAATTTGGTCTTGGACATGTTAAATTAAGATGCATGGAGATGTCAATTAGGCAACTAAATACACAAATATGGAATTCAGAGGAAGAGTCAGAGCTGGAGATGTATATCTGAGTAATTATTGTATAAATTGTACCTAAAACCATGAAAATAAATAAATAAAATCACTAAAAGAGATTGTGAGAGAAATGGGTAAAAAAAAATTAAAACATATATATATTTTTTTAATCTAGAAAGATTTTTAGGTTTCTATCACCATTTCTCTAACACTGGCTCTCTGATTAAGGTGCTGAGAATTTATTAAATGAGAAAAAATATCATACAAAAGGATATTAGTTTTTAAGAAATTTTATGGAAGTCGGGTAGGAAGGATATACCAATTTAGTAAATATTGCCTCAAAATAACCCACTACAACAATTTAACCAAAAAAGAGGAAGAATTTCTAGTAAGTCTCTACATGGAGTTTTTGTCCATTTCTGTATTCCCCAAATCTCCTTTCTCTCTTTTTCCTTTTTCCTTCCCCCTTACTAATCAAAACTCAATTGCCGTTGAGTCATTTCGACTCATAGGTTTCCGAGGTGGTATCACTACGGAAGTAGACTGCCCAAGCTTCCTTCCAAGGAATGGCTGGTGGGTTCGAACCGCCAGCCTTCTGGTTAGCAGTCAAATGCCTTAGGCAATAGGTCACCTTACTCATCAAGAGGTCCTTATTTCCTAACATCAGCACTCACTTTTTGTCTGATGTTAGTTTCTTGACATCAGACAAAAGCCTTTTTGAACAAGTGAGAAAAGAGGCATTGAATTTTTTCCACACGTTTTTCACTGTGTTGCATATATTAACACTTAATCAGGTGTGCGCGCGTGCGCGCGCACGCGCACGCACACACACACACACACACACTCACTTATCCTCCACACCCCTGCCAGGAACTTTTGAGCCTGAGCATGTAACTTTTTACCTTAAATTCTCCAACGTCATTGATTATTCTAAGAAAATAAATATTTTTTTTATTAGTTTTGCTCAGGTTTTTTAACATAAAAGATATAATGCTTTATGCATTATTCTGTAACTTTTGTTTCCATGTTTTACTTTACGTTATTGCTTAGAGATTTTTCTACGTCCATGTATTCCTGATCAGCATTTCATAATATTGACATATTTATGCCTGTGTGCAAAAAGAATTTCATTAGAAATCAACTTAAATACCCATGAGTGGGGGAAATGTCTATATCTATACTATAGTACTAAACTAATAAGCATGACATAAAAATTTTTCATACTCTGGATCCTGCAACATGTGTAATATTAAATTGGTTTTTTGCCACAGATTTGTTCAATGTAGTATGTCATTTGATTTCTTGACTGCTGCTTCCATGGGCATAGATTATTGATCCAAGTAAAATGAAATAATTGAAAAGTTGATTTCTTCTCCATTTATCATGATGTTGTTTATCTGTCTATTTGAGAGGATTTTTGTTTTTTTCATGTTGAGGTGTAATCCATACTGAAGGCGGTGGCCTATTATCTTCATTACTAAGGGCTTAATTAATCTTCATTTTTGGCAAGCAAGGTTGTGTCATCTGCATATCACAGGTTGATAATGAATTGTCTTCTAATCCTGATGCTGCGTACTTCTTCATATAGTCCAACTTCTCAGATTATTTGTTCAGCATACAAATTGAATAAAGAAGATGAAAAGCTACAAATCCACTGCATACCTTTTCCAGTGTTTAACCATGAAGTATCCCCTTGCTCTTTCGAACAACTTAATCCATGTACAGATTCAAAATAAGCACAATTTGTATTCTGGAATCACCATTATTTGTAATGTTATCCATAACTTATTATGATGTACTCAGCTGAATGCCATAGTGATATCCTTATAAAAGAGAAGAGACACAGAGAGACAAAGAGACAAGAGATAGCTATGTGAAGGTGCATTAAGGAATACCTGAGGTTAACAGAAGCTGGGAGAGACACAAATAATCTAGTGTAGTGCCTAAAGCACTTGATTGCTAACCAGAAGGCTGGTGGTTCAAACCTACAAGCCACTCATAGGAAGGAAGGTTGGGCAATCTATTTCCATAGTGACACCGCCTCAAAAACCCAAGAAGGGCTGCTATGAGTTGGGTCCAACTCGATGGCACATAACAGAACAACAACAGAGCATTTGAAGAGAATTTGGCCTTGCCAACACCCTGAATTCTACTACTAGCTGAGAATGGTGAGACAATTAAGTTCTCTTGTTTAAAGTCATCCATGTTGCAGTATTTCATTATGGCAGCCCTAAGAAACTAATGTAGACAACCATACATTTGTAAAGGTTTTATTAGTATTTACTTGACCTAGAGTCATGCTGTTGTACATTTATTATTAAAATGAGGCCAAATTACAAATACAGTCATTAAGGCCTTTTATAGTAAGCAGGAGCTCTGGTAGCATAGTGGCTAAGGCACTTGACTGCTAGCCAGAAGGCTGGCGGTTCAAACCCACCAGCCACTCCTCGGAAGGAAGATTGGGCAATCCTACTTCCGTAGTGATACTGCCTCGGAAACCCAAGGAGGGGTCGCTATGAGTCGGGTCCGACTCGACGGCACATAACAACAACAACATAGTAAGCAGAAAACATTCCACTTACATAATATTCTTCTTAATTAGCTGCAAGTCACCTGCTGCTTGACATTTGCCATGTACTATATCTTCTTTCAGAATCACATTTTTACTTATGTATTGGTTCCTAAGGCATTTGGCTGCTAACCAGAAGGTGGGGGTTCAAACCCATCAGCCATTCTTTGGAAGGAAGATTGGGCAATCTACTTCTGTATAGAGAGTGCCTTGGAAACCCAAGGAGGGCTCACTATGAGTTGGAAAAACGACTCGACAGCAGTGAATTTGGGTTTGTTTTGGATTGGTTCATGTGAACTCTTAATTCCCACAGTCTATCTCCAGTCTTTTAACTACTAAAAAATTTTATATTCAAATATTAATGCTAACATTAAGAATTAAAGTCCCCAGAAAGCTCCTAGGAAATACAGTTAAGAAAAAATTTATTATTCCTTAACATTAACTCAAATATTTCTTAAAATAAGCCAAGATTAAGATAATATTGTAAAGGTAAAAGAGACAAGACACAAGAAATAATTGAACTTCCTAATTAATAATATTTTCATTTTAATAGGTTTATGAAGAACTAATATTACTGAAATGCTATATATTTACTATTTCTTTGTGCTTACTCTTGTTTTAACAGGTTAGACCTAAGAGAATGATCTCCAATGCATGAAATACTGCAACTCATATAATTACTTGGCCAGTAATTTATAATCATATAAAACAAAACAAAACAAAACCCCACTGCTGTCAAGTCGGATCCAACTCATAGCGACCCCTCCTTGGGTTTCTGAGGTGTTCTCTCCATGGAAGTAGATTACCCAATCTTCCTTCTGAGGAGTGGCTGGTGGGTGTGAATCACCAGCCTTCTGGTTACAAGTCAAATACATTAGGTACTACGCCACCAGAGCTCCTATAAATAGAAAACAGAAATTTTAAACTTTTTGCCTGGGATATCTGCTTCTGGCCAAGATGGAGTAACAGAGACTAGACTTATGGTCCTTCCTGAATTTTTTTATTTTTAAAATGAACACAGTATACAGAACATAAATTTTAAAGACACTGGGCATCAGGAAACAAAGGACAGTGATCCCTGAGAGATGTAAAGCAAACTGAGCCTTTGAATTCCCAGGATACAACACAGGGTAGAGAAAGCCAGAGCAAGCATAGTGGATGCTCTGACTTGAAGACACAGAGCTGAAAATATGGGAGACTAAGACAGCTGGAGTTCACAGAACAGAATACAGATGAAGAGAAAGCTACTCAAAGAGAGAACTCTGATCTGCAGAGGATATCCTTGAGTATCCAGCTGAGTAATGATTAGCACATGGATTTTTGGGAAAAGTACCTGATGCCAAGAAAAGAACCACTCAAAAGGATTAGAGATAACAGTGCCTACTGCTCACACAGGGCTGGATACAAGGTCTCTCCCTCAAAAACCAACTGGAAAACCTCAAGATTCACAGAGCATTGGGTAGAGTACACCTAGAGTATGCACTACTTCTGTTCCACATAACAAATATTTAAAGCAAGACCCAAAAGAATCAAACAACTTCCAAAGAACTTAATTTCACCTCGGAACAAAACTCAAAAAATATTTATAAGAATACAAAGATACAATATCTGTCATCAAATCAAGGGCTATGAGGCATGTAAAAGAGCAGTAAAATATAATACATAATAGGAAATAAAGTAATCAAAACTGACCCAGAACTGACAAATATATAAAATTAGCAGACATGGTCTTTAAAATAGTTTTTATATGTTCCTAAGATTCCCTCCCCCACCAAAAAAAAAAACACTGCTAAGTCTATTCTGACTCATAGAGACCTTACTGGGTTTCCGAGGCTGTAAATCTACGGAAGTAGAATGCCCATCTTCCTTATGCTTCCAAAGATTAAGTAGAGACAAATTAAAGTATTAGGGATGAAAAAAATTACATAATGTGAAATGTAAAATAAATTAGATGGGACTGGTGACAGATATTGCAGGGGAAAAAAAAAGAGTAGTGAACTTGAAGACAGAGTAATAGAAGCTATCCAAACTAAAACACACACACACACACACATACACACAAAAGAGAGAGAGTTTAAAATTAAAGTTAAAATTATAAAAATCAGTGAGTGATGATGGAGGAATAGGCAGATAAGCTACACAGACCTGCTTCAACAAAGAAAAGAGAAACAAATTGATAGAGATTTAGAAGATAATCCTAGAGCCCTGAGCTTTGAAAGGAAGTATACAGAAGTGGATTAGGCACCAACTAGTGGAAAAACCTGAACAAAAATAGTGACTATGGAAACGGTTAGAGCAGTGGACTATCAGCTACTGTGATGGGACCAACAGCCTAAACAGTTCCAAGTGGTGTTGGGACTGGAGAATTGACCTAAAGAGCAGCCCTGGTTGCCAAGGACTGCAGGGACAACTGTGCTGGTGGCCTTTGACTAGGAAGGGAAACAGCAGGGAGGGAGACAACCTGACCTGTGGACTTTCTGCTGTCCAGAGAGTGCAACCATTTTGATTGTTTACAAGTGGCAGCCATTTTGGATATTTAAAGTGACTGAGGGTGTAGCCATTTTGAATGTTTACAAGCGGCAGTGGCTATTTGGGATATTTAAAATGACCAAGGGTGCAGCCAATTTGAATGTTTACAAGCAGTGGCCATTTTGGATATTGAAAGTGACAAAGGGTGCAACCATTTTGAATCTTTACAAGTGGTGGCCATTTTAGATTTTAAAGTGACAGAATTCTCATTCGGATTCCAGGGACCTAAGAATAAGATCTATTTGCCAAGGACAGCAGGGACATATAGGTCTCTGACAATGGGAAAGGAGACAGACAATGAGTGTATAAGTGCTGCCAACTAGCAAATAGAAGAGCACACTACCCTGCTTATTTAGATAAAATGCAAAGAAAACAAAAATCATGGGCAAGTCACTTCAACATACAATCACCTATTAAATATAAACAAAAAAAGTCTTAATACTTCGGTGACAACAGAGCATCACAGTGCACACAAACAAGCAAGATAAAGCAGGAGAAACAAGAGACCAGGATACATCCCAAAACACATCCCTGAGGAAGACGCAGCATTGGAATTCCCTGATAAGGAATTCAAAAGAATTATATTTAGGCATCTTCAATGAATTGAGAGACAGATCAAGGAAAACACTGACAAAATTGAGGAAAACATAGAGAAAACCCTAGACCAATTTCAAAAGACACTACAAGAACAAAATGACAAAATAAATGAAAAATAAGAAATGATACAAAAGGTACATATAGAAATCCAGAAGGTTAATACTAAATTTTCAGAAATAGACAAGACATTGAATGGGCAAAGGAGTAGAATTGAATCAATGGAAGATAAAATTAGTGAGATTGGAGGCAAATATCTCAATACTTCTTTAGAAAGTGATCAATCAGAAAAAAGATCAAAACAAAATGAAGAAAACCTAAGGTTCATGTGGGATACCATTAAGAGGAATAATCTAATTGTAATTGGAATTCCAGAACAAGAAGAGACAAATGACACCACAGAAAAAATGGTCAAAGATTTGATGGAAGAGAATTTTCCCGGTAAAATGAAAAATGGGAACACATCCATTCAAGAAGTCTGACGAATCCCAAAGAGGACAGACCCCAAAAGAAAATCACTAAGACATACCATCATCAAACTCACCAAAACCAAAGACAAAGAAGCAATCCTGAAAGCAGCATGGGAAAAACCAAAAGTTACCTACAAGGGGCAACCAGTAAGACTAAGTTCAGATTTCTCAGCACAAAGCCATGCAGGCAAGAAAACAATGGGATGGTATATATAAAACCCTGAAAGAGAAAAATTTCCAACCAAGAATTATATACCCAGCAAAACTGTCCCTCAATAGGATGGTGCATAAGCAGAAATTAAGGTAATTTCTTAAAACCAGACCAACCTTATAAGAGATGCTAAAGGGAGTTCTTTGGACAGAGAACCAACAACAGCAAACAACTGACCATTAACACACATGGTGACATAACCCAGAAGCCAACCCAGCTATGTTGTTGTTGTTGTTAAGTGCCGTCGAGTTGTTTCCAACTCATAGCGCCCCATGCACAGCTATGGAAATACCCAAAATAAATAAGCCTACAAGATTGTAAACAGGGAACCTGAGACATCAATTGACAAACGAGGACAACTACAAACCAAAAAGAGGGAAAAAACTGTGTAGTTACAGAACTTCTAAATGGTAGGGAAGTCAACACAACTACAAGATAGAACAGACTGCTCTAAACTGTTATAAATCACAGGGCAACCTCAAAGTAAAATGATAAAACTTTATTTCAAAATAAAAAAGGGGACCAGCACATATATCTGTTGCTGTTGTTGTTATGTGCCATTATGACCCAACTCATAGCGTTATGACCCAACTCACAGCAACCCCTCGTTGGGTTTCTGAGGCAGTATCACTATGGAAGTAGATTGCTCAACCTTCCTTCTGAGGAGTGGCTGGTGGGTTTGAACCACCAGCCTTCTGGTTAGCAGTCATGTGCCTTAGACACAATGCAAATACTAAAACAATAGCAACAAAGGAAGTGATAACACAATTCAGAAACAAAACAAGCTCAGCACAGAAAATTATATGGAACAAAGAAATCAACACCATGAAAAAACACCTAACAAAAATGACAGCAAAAAATTAATACTTGTTGATAATTACATATCTGGCAAAGGAGTTATCGCTAAGATTTATGGAAAACTCCAATGCATCAACAGCAAAGGGATTAAGAATCCAGTTGAAAATGGGCAGAAGACATGAATAAACACTTCACCAAGGAGGATATTCAGGTGGCCAGCAAATACATGAAGAGATGCTCATGATCACTGGTCATGAGAGAGATGCAAATCAAAACAACAGTGAGATACCATCTCACCCTACCACTGATGGCAAGGTTCAACAAGACAGAAAATAACAAATGCTGGCGGGGATGTGGAGAGATTGGGACTCTCATACACTGCTCGTGGGACTCTGAAGTGATACAACTACTGTGGAAAGCAGTGTGGTGATTCCTTAGGAAGCTGGAATTAGAGATACCATTTGACCCAGCAATCCCATTATTAGATATATATCCTAGAGTGGTGAGAACCAGGACAGGAACAGATATATGTACATCCATGTTCATTGTAGCACTATTTACAATAGCAAAAAGATAGAAACAACCTATGTGCCCATCAAAGGAAGAGTAGATGACCAAACTATGAGACATACACACAATGGAATGATATACAGCACTAAAGAATAATGCAGAGTCTGCCAAATACTGTATAACATGGATGAACTTGGAGGACATTATGCTGAGTTAAATAAGTCAATCACAGAGGGCCAAATATAGTATTAGTTTGTTGTTATGCAGGGTCAAGGAAAGGTTTATATATGGAGGGAAACTTTGTTGGTTGCCAGGGGTGAGAGGGTAGGGAGGGAACACTG
>NW_006921949.1:2186725-2187574 GCF_000298275.1 Orycteropus afer afer
CTTGATGTCCCCTGTGACTATGGTCCCAAGCCCGCAGGTAAAAAATCAGTGAGCTATGGGAAAACTTCAAGCAGACTAATCTATTTACAATTGCAGTCATCAAAAGAAAGAAGGGTAAAACAAAAAATGTAGTTGAGGAAAAAATACCCAACAAACCACCAAATTTAATAAAATCAGATCTGACATGCTCAAAAATAATCCAAGCATAAAGAAAATTACTCCAACATGCATCATAATCAAATTGTTCAAATCGGTACTGATATAGAAGATTTAAACGCCGTAATTACCTAACTTAACATACTGATCTTTATGGAGCATCCATACAGGAAGAGCAGAATACACATTATTTTCAAGTGCACGTGGAACATTTACCAAGGAAGACCATCTTCTGGGACAAAAAATGAGGCTCAATAAATTGAAAAGCAGTCAAGGCATACAAAGTACACCCTCTCCTCACTTATTGTGTATTTCATCATCCAATATTTCACATTTAAAATATATTTTACATTAACTATGTAGGTATGTATGTATGTCGGGACCTCCATTTGTTAATGTGGCATGATTCAAAATGAGAAGAAATAGCTGCAAGCATCCACTGATAATCAGAACATGGAATGTATGAAGTATGAATCTAGGAAAATTGAAAGCTGTCAAAAATAAAACATAATGCACAAGGATTGATATCCTAGGCATTAGTGAGCTGAAACTGATCAGACAACCATATGATCTACTATGACAGGAATGACAAATTGAAGAGGCATAGTGTGGCATTCATTGTCACAAAGAATGTTTCAAGATCTACCCTGGAAATACTATGCAACGCTAAAGAATAATGTAGAATCTGCAAAA
>NW_006921949.1:2188256-2224571 GCF_000298275.1 Orycteropus afer afer
ATCTATATGCCTACAAGGAAGGCCAGTTAATACTACTATTATTCAAATTTATACACCAACCATCAAAGCCAATGATGAGGAAGATGAAGATTTTTACCAATTTCTGCAGTCTTAAATCGACTGAACATGCAATCAAGATGTGTTGATTATCACTGGTGATTGGAATGCAAAAGTTGAAAACAAAAAAGAATCACTGTAGTTGGAAAATTTGGCCATGGTGACGAAATAACACTGGAGATCACATGATAGAATTTTACATGTCAAAGACTTATTCATTGCAAATACCTTTTTCCAACAAAATAAACAGTGGCTGTACACGTGGAGTTCACCAGATGGAATACACAGGAATCAGACTGACTACTTTTGTGGTAAGAGCAGATGAAAAAGCTTAATATCTTCAGACAAAACAAGGCCAGGAGCTGATTGTGGAACAAACCATTAACAGTTCATATGCAAGCTCAAGTTGAAGCTGAAAACAATTAAAACAAGTCCATGAGAGCCAAAATATGATCTTGAATATATGCCTCCTGAATTTAGAAACCATCTAAAGAATAGATTTGATGCACTGAATACCAATGACCGAAAAACATATGAATTGTAGGATGACATCAAGAACATCATCCATGAAGAGACAAAAGGTCTAAAAAAGGTGCTAAAAAGACAGGGAAGGAAGAAAAGACCAAAATGGATGTCAGAGAGACTCTGAAACTTGCCCTTGAATGAAGAGTAGCTAAAGCATGTGGAGGAAATAACAATAAAAAGAGCTGAACAGAAGATCTCAAAGAGTAGCTCAAGAAGACAAGTCAATTATTATAATGAAATGTGCAAAGACATAGAGTTGGAAAGCCAGAAGGGAAGAACACACTCAGCATTTCTCAAACTGAAAGAGCTGAATAAAAATTTAAACCTCGAGTTGCAATATTGAAAAATTCTATGGGAAGTGTATTGAACAATGCAGGAAACATCAAAAGAAGATGGAAGGAATACACAGAGTCACTGTATGAAAAAGGTCCATGTTCATCCATTTCAGGAGGTGGCATATGATTAAGAACGAATGGTACTGAAGGAAGAAGTAGAAACTGCACGAAGGAATTGGCAAAAACAAGGCTCTGAAAATTGACGGAATACCCATTGAGATATTTCAACAAATGGATACTGTGCTGGAAGCATTCATTCATCTATGCCAAGAGATCTGGAAGACAGCTACCTGGCCCACTGACTGGAAGAGATCCATATTTGTACCCATTCCAAAGAAAGCTGATGCCACAGAATGTGGAAATTATTGAACAATACCATCAATATTGCACGAAAATAAAATCTTACTTAAGATAATTCAAAAATGGTTGCTGCAGGTTATTGATAGAGAGCTTCCAGAAATGCAAGCTGGATTCAGAAGAGGACATGGAACGAGGGATATCACTGCTGATGTCAGATGGATCTTGGCTGAAACAGAATACCAGAAATATGCTTAGTAGTGTTTTATTGACTATGCAAAAACATTCAATTGTATAGATCATAACAAATTATGGATAACATTGGGAAGAATGGGAATTCCAGAACACTTGATTGTACTCATGAGGAACCTGAACATAGACCAAGAGCCTGTCATTCAAACAGAACAAGGCGATACTGCATCATTTAAAATCAAGAAGGGAGTGCATCAGGGTTGTGTCCTTTCACCATACTTATTCAATCTGTATGCTGAAAAGATAATCCAAGAAGCTGGACTATAAGAAGAGCATGGCATAAGGATTACAGGAAGACTCATTAACAACCTGCAATATACTGATGACACAACTTTGCTTGCTGAAGGTGAGGATGACTTAAGGCACTTACTGATGAAGACTGATGTCTACAGTCTGCGGTATGGATTACACCTCAATATAAAGAAAACAAAAATCCTCACAATTGGACCAATAAGGAGAATCATGATAAATGGAGAAAAGACTGAAATTGTCAAAGACTTCACATGACTTGGTTCCACAACCAGCACCAATGCAAGCAGCAGTCAAGATATCAGACGATGTATATATAGCATTGGGCAAATTTGCTGCAAAAGACTTCTTTCAAGTGATGAAGAGCAAAGGTGTCTCCTTGAGGACTAAAGTGTGCCTGACATAAGCCATGGTATTTTCAATCGCCTCATATGCATGTGAGAGCTGGACAATGAATAAGGAAGACTGAACAAGAGTCAATGCTTTTGAGTTGTGGTGTTGGTGAAGAATGCTGAAAATACCATGGACTGCTAAAAGAACTAACAAATCTGACCTGGAAGAAGTGTAGACAGAATGCTCCTTGGAAGCAAAAATGGCCAGACTTTGTCTCACCTACTTTGGTCATGTTGTAAGAAGGAACCATTCCCTGGAGAAGGATATCATGCTTGGTAATGTGGAGGGTCAACAAAAAAGGGGAAGGCCCTCAACAAGATAGATTGACACAGTGGCTACAACGATCAGCTCAGGTATAGCAAGGATTGTGTGGCTGGCACAGGACCAGTGGTTTTGTTCTGGTGTACATAGGGTCACTATGAGTCGGAGACGACTTGATGGCACCTAACAATATGTACGTCTGGCAGTAACATGTTGAGGTGAGAGGAGAGTGACATTGGCTGTGATGGTTAAGGTCATGTGTAAAACTGACTGGGCCATGATTCTCAGTGGCTTGGCAGTTATGAAATGATGTAATTTGCCAGTTATGCAATGATAAAGTCATCCTCCATTTTGTGATCTGATTTGGTCATCTTCCATTTTTGCCTAACACTGATTTTCACATAATCACCTGATCTTTGGAACCTGTTCATGTTGACAAGTCAGGAAAAGGTGTATATTCTCTGACCATGATGGAATTAAATTAGAAATCAGTAAAATAATAATTGCTAGAAAATATGCAAAAAGTTGGAACTAAATAACATACTTCTAAATAGTTCCTGGTCAAAAAAGAAATAAAACAAAAATGAAACATTTAAACTGATAAAAACTGAAAACACAACATACTTAAACATGTGGGATGCCAAAAAGATGCATGTAAGGAAAACTTTTATAACATTAAATACCTATATGAGAAATCAATGATCACAACTTCCACCATAAGAAATTACAAAAGGAGAAAAATAAATCAAAAGTCACTTAAACAACAGAAACAATAAAAGTCATAACAAATCAAATAGAAAACAGAAAAGCAATAGATGAAATCAGTGAAACTAAACTTGAGAATACCATTGAAACCACTAGCCAGAGCCATCAAGAAGAAAAAAGAGAGAAGACAAATATTACCGATATAAGGAAGAGAGAAAGATGACATCACTATAGATTCTACAGATAATAAAAGGATGTTGTTGTTGTTGTTGTTTGCCGTCGAGTCGGCCCCGACTCATAGCGACCCCTCCTTGGGTTTCCGAGGCAGTATCACTACGGAAGTAGGATTGCCCAACCTTCCTTCCGAGGAGTGGCTGGTGGGTTTGAACCGCCAGCCTTCTGGTGAGCAGTCAAGTGCCTTAGGCACTATGCTACCAGAGCTCCTAATAAAAGGATAATAATGGGCTATTATGAATAACTATACTAATAAATTCTACAACTTAGATGAAATAAATAAATTCCTTTAAATACTTAAACTGCCAAATCTCACTGAAGAGCTAATCTATATAGCCCAATTTAAAATGGTAGTTAAAAATTTTCTCACAAAGAAAATACAAGGTCCACAGGGCTTCACTTGTAAATTCTACATACATTTAAACTGACTGCCACTGAGTTGATTCTGACTCATCACAACCTTATATTACAGAGCAGACCTGCCCCATAGGATTTCCAAGGCTATAAATCTTTACAGAAGCAGACTGCCTCATCATTCTCCAGGGAGCAGTTTGGCAGGTTCAAACTGCAAACCTTTTGGTTAGTAGCCTAATGCCTTAGCCACCACACCACCTGAGCAGTTTCCACAAACATTTAAGGGAGAAATAATAATAATTCTACACAAATTCTTCCAGAAATTCAAAAAGGAGGAAATACTTTCCATGTCATCCTATGTGGTCAGCACTACCCTAATACCAGAACCAGATATTGCCAAAAAAAATTACTACAGCCCAATACCCCTCAAAAATACAGATACATAAAATATAAACAAAATTTTAGCAAATCATATCTAACAATATATTAAAATGATAATATATCATGACCAAATTGGGTATACCCTAAAATTACAAGGTGAGTTTAACATTCTAAACCAATCAATGTAGTGCATTATATTACCAAACTATAAAAAGATCATCATAATAAATGCAGAAAACATGTGACAACCTCTAACAACCATTCCAGATAAAAACTCTCAGCAAAGTAGGAACAGAAGGGAACTGCCTCAAACTGATAAAAAGAATCTACTAAAAACTTATAGCTAACATCATACTTAAGGGGGAAGAACTGAATGCTTTCTTGTTAAGATAAGGAAAAAGACGAGATACCTGCTCTCACTATTTCTCTCACCATTGTACTGGAGGTTCAAGCCAGTTCATTAATTTAAGAAAAAGAAATAAAAGAAGTTGCTAATGATTAAAATGAAGAAGTAATATGGTCTTTATTCTCAGTATTACATAAATGATCTAAATCTTAGATCATTTATGTAGAAAATTCAATATACTCTACAAAAATTACTAAAACTAATAAATGAACTTTGCCACAATGTGCACAAAGATAATTGACCAAATTGTAAGTATTTAGACAATTTTAGGTACTAAGGGAAAAGGTGCTTCTTATTTCCATTTTTAGTTGAAGTTTAACAAGCAAAAATAAGTAATGGCTGAGCTGACCATCATCCTACTTTGCTGGTCCTAGTTTTTAAATGTTATCAGGCACAGTTAATGGCACCTTCTTTCACTCTTGCAAGTGTCCCAGTTTGCACAAGAAATTATGTGGTGACCCTACACTGTCAAAGTCCTAGATTGGAATGGAAATGGAATCTAAATAAACACTTTCAAGTAATAAACCAATGAATTAGAGATGAAAGGAAAAAAAAAACTAAAGACGGAAGAAGAGGAGTCTGGGCAGCAGGTTTGAGTAGAAATGGTAGGACCAGAATAAGAAAATAAAAAAATGTTTGAAAATGCCTGAATACTAAAACTAATTTATTCACAATCTGAATCCAAGCTTCTTATGATGCCCATAAAAAAAAACAAACCAAATTCACTGCCATCAAGTCGATTTGACTCCTAGCAACCCCTCCTTGGGTTTCTGAAGCGGTATTTCTACAAAGTAGATTGTACAATCTTCCTTCTGAGGAGTGGCTGGTGGGTTTGAACTGCCAGCCTTCTGGTTAGCAGTCAAATGCCTTAGGCACTATGCCACCAGAGCTCCTTATGATGCCCATAAACCTAGCATGTACTTAAAACTTTGTTGCTATTGTTGTTATGTGTCCTCGAGTCAGACCCGACTCATAGCGACCCCTCCTTGGGTTTCCAAGGCAGTAACACTATGAAAGTAGATTGCCCCATCTTCCTTCCAAAGAGTTGCTGGTGGGTTCAAACCGCCAGCCCTTTGGTCACCTACAAGGGGCAACCAATAAGACTAAACTCGGATTTCTCAGCAGAAACTATGCAGGTGAGAAGACAATGGGATGGTACGTATAAAACACTGAAAGAGAAAAAATTCCCACCAAGAATTATGTTTGTTTTTGTTGTTATGTACCGTCTATGTACCCAGAAAAATTGTCCCTCAAATATGATGGTGAAATTAGAACATTGCCAGACTAGAAGAAATTAAGGGAATTTCTTAAAACCAGACCAACCTAACAAGAGATGCTAAAGTGAGCCCTTTGGACAGAAAGCAACAATAGCCAACAACAACTGACCATTAACACACATGATGATATAACCCAGAAACCAACCCAGCTATGGAAGTATCCAAAGTAAATAAGCCCATGAGATTGTCAACAGGGAACCTGAGACATCAACTGACAAACTACAAACCAAAAAGAGGGAAAAACTGTCATTACAGAACTTCTAGATGGTCAGGAAGTCAAGACAACTACAAGATAGAATGGACTGTTCTAAACGTGGGAAGAAAACTAAAAATCACAGGGTAAAGAAAAAATGATAAATCTTCACATCAAAAAAGAGGACCAGCATAAATATTCAGCAAATACTAAAACAATAGCAATGAAAGAAGTGATAACACGACTCACAAATAAAACGTGCTCAGCATAGAAAATTATATGGAACAAAGAAATTGACACTACGAAAAAGCCCATAACAAAAATCACAGCAACAAATTTATATTTACCAATAATTACATATCTGGCAAGAGACTTATCTCTAAGATTTATAGTGGAAGAGTGGATGACCAAACTATGGTACATACACATAATGGAATGCTATGTAGCACTAAAGAATAATGTAGAGTCTGCAAAACACCGCATGATATGGATGAACTAGGAGGACATTATGCTGAGTGACATAAGTCAATCACAGAAGGACAAACATAGTATTAGTTCATTGTTGTAGAGGGTCAGGAAAGGTTTATATATGGAGAGAAGCATTAATTGTTGGTTGCTAGGGGTGGAAGGGGAGGGAGGGAATACTGAAAAAAAAATTCATTGACTCATGTCACTTTAGTTTTGTGTATTTCACTGTACATAAATTATATTTCAATAAAATGCATTAAAAAAGAGGAAAGAAATTGAACAGGTCATAAAAACAAAAAAAAAAAAAAAAGTCCTGGTCCAGATGGTTTCACTGGAGAATTATAATAAATGTTCAGAGAAGAACTGACACCAATCCTACTCAAACTATCCCAGGACATAGAAAAGGATGGAATCCTCCCAAATTCATTTTATGAAGCAAGCATAACCTTAATACCAAAACCAGGAAAAGACATCACTAAAAAGGAAAACTACAGACCAATATCCTTCATGAATATAGACACAAAAATCTTCAACAAAATCCTAACTAACAGACTCCAACAACATTTCCAAAAAAATAATACATTACGACCAAGTGGGGTTCATACCAGGTATGCAGGGATGGTTCAACATTACAAAAACAATCAATGTCATCCATTACATAAGTAAAATAAAGAAAAAGAACTACATGATCATATCAATTGCTGTAGAAAAGGCATTTGATAAAATCCAACACCAATTCCTGATAAAAACTCTCAGCAAAATAGGAACAGATGGGAAATACCTCAACATAATAAGGGACATATATGCAAAACCAACGGCTAACATTGTTCTCAATGGAGAGAGAATGAAACCATTTCCCATTTGTACGAACAAAGGATGCCCTCTATCACCACTTCTATTCAACATTGTATTGGAAGTATAGGCCAGGGCAATAAGGCAAGAAAGGGAAATCAAAGGCATCTAAATTGGTAAGGAAGAAGTCAAACTATCCCTATTTGCTAATGATATGATCCTATACATAGAAAACCCAAGAAACTCAGCAAGAAAACTACGGGAACTAATTGAGAGATTTAGCACAGTAGCAGGATACAAGAGGAACACACAAAAATCAGTTGGATTCCTCTATACCAGCAAAGATATTGCTGAAAAGGAAATAAGGAAATCAATACCATTTACAAAAAAAAAAAGTCACTGCTGTCGAGTCATATCCGATTCATAGCAACCCCTCCTTGGGTTTCTGAAGCGGTATCACTATTGCCCAATCTTCCTTCTGAGGAGTGGCTGGTGGGTTTGAACTGCCAGCCTTCTGGTTAGCAATCAAATGCATTAGGCACTATGCCACTAGAGCTCCTACCATTTACAATAGCTACCAAAAAAATAAAATACTTGGGAATAAATCCTACCAGGGACAAAAAAGATCTGTGCAAAGAAAACTACAAAACACTAATTCAAGAAATCATGAGATCTATGTAAATGGAAGAACATACCACACTCATGGATAGGAAGATTGAAATGGTGAAAATGTAAATACTACCCAAAGCAATCTATACATTCAATGCAATCCCAATCCAGATCCCATCCACATTCTTTATGTGGAAAACCCCATCACTAATTTTATATGGAAAGGAAAGAGACCCCAGATAGCAAAGCAATACTGAAGAAGAACGAATAGGAGGTCTCACACTTCCTGATCTCAAAACCTACTATACAGTTATAGTAGTCAAAACAGCCTGGTATTCACTGACCCAAGTCACTTTGTTGTTGTTGTGGTTGTTATTTGCCATCGAGTCGGACCTGACTCATAGCTACCCGTTCTTGGGTTTCCGAGGCAGTATCACTACGGAAGTAGATTGCCCAATCTTTCTTCCGAGGAGTGGCTGGTGGGTTTGAACCACCAGCCTTCTGGTTAGTAGTCAAGTAAGTACCTTAGGCACTACGCTACCAGAGAATTTCACTGTACATAAATTATATTTCAATAAATTGTATTTAAAGAAGAAGAAGAAAAAAAAAAAAAAAACCAACCTGGTATTGGTACAATGACAGACACATAGACCAATGGAATAAAATCAAGAACCCAGAAATAGATCCATTGACCTATGGTCAGCTGATTTTTTACAAAGGGCTGAAATTCATTAAATGGGGAAGAGATGGTTTAACAATTGGTGCTGGCAAAACTGGATATTCATTTGCAGAAAAAGGAAACAAGATCTGTACCTCACCCCTCACACAAAAACTAACTCCAGATGGATCAAAGACTTAAATGTGAAACCTAAAACTATAAAGTTCCTCAAGGAAAAACTAGGGGAAAATTTAGGGACCCTAATTTATGGCATAAATAGACTGTCAACCATAACCCAAAATGCACAAACAGCAGAAGATAAATTAGATGAATGGGACATTCTAAAAATTAAATTTTTATGTATTCAAAACACTTTAGTCCAAAAGACTAAAAATAGAATCTACTGATTGGGAAAAAATATTCAGCAATAACATATCTGACAAGGGATTTATCTCTAAAATTTATAGAAAACTCCAACACCTCAACAACAAAAAGACAAACAATCCAATGGCCAGAAGACGTGAATAGACACTTTACCAAAGAGGATATTCAGGAGGCCAACAAACACGTGAAGAAATCCTCACAATTATTAGCCACTAGAGAAATGCAAATCAAAACAACAATGAGACACCATCTTGCCCCAGCAGCAATAGCAAAGTTCAACAAGACAGAAAATAACAAATGCTGGTGAAGACAGGGACACACTGGGACTCTCATACACTGCTGGTAAAAAGAAAAAATACCAAACTCATGGCCACTGAGTCGTTTCCAACTCAGAGCAACCCCCACTGGATTTCTGAGGCTATAAATCTTTACGGAAGTTGTTGTTGTTGTTGCTATGTGCCGTCGAGTCGGACCCGACTCATAGCGACCCCTCCTTGGGTTTCTGAGGCAGTATCAATATGGAAGTAGATTGCCCCATCTTCCTTCCAAGGAGTGGTTGGTGAGTTTGAACCGCCAGCCTTCTGATTAGAAGTCAAGTGCCTTAGGCACTATGCTACCAGAGCTAGATCTCCCAATCTTCCATCTGTGGAGCAGCTGGTGGGTTTGAATCGCTGACCTTCCCGTTAGCAGTCAGTCTTTTACCCACTACGCCACCAGAGCTCCACACTGCTGGTGAGAATGTAAAATGACACAACCACTGTGGAAAGCAGTATAGTGATTCCTTAAAAAGTTGGAATTAGAAATACCATTTCATCCAGAAATTTCATTACTAGGTATAGATCCTAAATAAGTCAGAGCCAGGACAAGAACAGATATATGCACACCTGTGCTCATTACAGCACTATTTATAATTGCAAAAAGACAAAACAATCTAGGTGGCCAACAAAAGAAGAATGGGTAACCAATCTATGGTACATACTACAATGGAATACTATGTAACACTAAAGAATAATGTAGAATCTACAAAACACCACATAATGTGGATGAACTTGAAGGACATTATGCTGAATGAAATAAGTCCATCACAGAAGGACAAATATTGTATTAGTCCATTATTGTAAAAAATCAAGGAAAGGTTCATATATGGATGGAAACTTTCTTTATTGCTTACCAGGGGTGGAAAGGGAGGGAAGTCTCCTAGATAGGTAGAGACAAGTATTGATTTGGGTGAAGGGAAGGGCAATGTACCAAATGTGAGTGATCAACACTGTGGCATTGAGGAAGACGAAGACACAGGTACATGAGAAGTACAGACAACAAAGATGAATCCTTTTGTACATACAGTAGTGTGTTGCCAGTGATGACAGATATTGATCTATGGGTGTATAGATGGGTGGCCAGGCTTAAGGACCAGCTATGTCTAGGCAGGAGGGAGTGTCCCCATGACCAGGTATAGGGGTGGCAGAGGATGTTTGTACAAGCATATTTGCATGTGCTGTAAGAATATCTAGGTAGATAGTAGAGCTGACAAGGGACAAGGTTGTGGGGATTTCTTGGCCACAGCCAGCTACCCGGAGGGAGCAAGTAATTATACCTGTGGGCTCAGGACCATAGTCACAGGGGACATCATGGCATACTACAGAAAAACTTGTTCCACATTCTACTTTGTTGAGTAGCAACTAGAATCTTAGAAGCTTGCAAGTGGCCATCTAGATACAATGATGGGTCTCTCCTCATCCAGAGAAAAGAAGAATGAAGAAAACCAAAGATGCATGGAAACAATTAGTCCAATGGAGTGGTACACCATGCGATCCACAGCCTATATGATCATGAAATCAAAAGAACTAGATGGTGCCCAGCTACCAACTGTCAACCACTCAGAGGTGTATCCATGTGGAGATCCTGGATGGAGTGAAGAATAACATGGAACAAAAGGCAAAATCATAAAAAAAAAAAAAAAAAGACCAGGTCTGCTGGCCTGATAGAGCCTGGTGAAACCCTTGAGACTATGGCCCTTAGGTGCTCTTCAGGTCTGGAATTAAACTCAATCCTGTGGCTTCCAGCCAAATAATAGACAGGCATAGGGGCTGAACATTTACATCAGGTAGAAATACTACTTAGAGTGATAAACCATGGGAGAACAGAAGGGTACTGTTTGCACAGGGAGACAGCTCAGGGTGCAGAAGTGCATGGGGTGGAAGGACACCGGGAAGAGATAACTATAGGGAGTAAGGGGGAAGGGAGCTGTTGCATTGTGGGGAATTATAGTCAATGTCATGAGACAAAATGTGAATGAACTGTTGTATGGAACATGAATTTGCTCTTTTACCCAAATCACAATAAATTTTTTTTTTAAAAAAAGTAAAAACTGCTTTAATCCAAATGTTACAGGCAAAAATATAGCAGTTTTTAAATTCCCACTAGAAAACATTAGTTGACTTCAAAAATTCTAATCCTTTTATAATCCAGCAGCATCAAAGCAAACAGTCATGACCTTTTAAGAGGATAAATATGCCCATTTTAATTAAAGACTTTACATTATTTTATGTGGTGTGCAATTTTTGCATTTGTATTTTGAGATGTATTTATGTGCCCTGTGTTTATATAAATGAAAAGTGTTAAAAGGAAGTACAGTTATTGAAGAACAAACATTCCTCAAAATTCTGTACCTTCAATTTTCAAGAAGTTAGGCTAATGAAAAGAAATAAAATAGTGATACATGATACAATATGGATGAACTTTGAAATAATTAAGTGAGAGAAGTTAGTCATGAAAGACCACACATACTGCATGATTCCATTTACATGAAATGTCTAGAATATGCACGTTTATAAAACAGCATTCAGCTGCAAACCAAAAGGTCAGCGGTTAGAATCCACCAGCCGTTCAGTGGGGGAAATAATGAGGCAGTCTGCCTAAGTAAAGATATATAGTCTTAGAAATTCTAAGGACAGTTTTACTTTGTCCTGCAGGATTGCTATGGGTTGAAATCAATTTGATGGCAGTGGGTTTTTTGGGTCATAGAAACAGAAAGCAGAATAGTGGTTGTCTAGGACTGAAGCAGGAGCTCTGGTGGCATACAGCCTAATGTGTTTGACTACTAACCAGATGGCTGGTGGTTCAAAACCACCAGCCACTCCGTAGAAGGAAGACTGGGCAATCTACTTCAGTAAAGATTCACCACCTTGGAAACCCAAAGAGGGTCACTATGAGTCAGATTTGAGCCAACGGCAGCAGTCCTAAAGCTCTGAGCAAATCTGTTGCAAAAGACCTCTTCCAAGTGATGAAGAGCAAAGATGTCTCCTTGAAGACTAAGGTGTGCCTGACACAAGCCATGGTATTTTCAATCGCCTTATATGCATATGAGAGCTGGACAATGAATAAGGAAAATCAAAGATGAGCCGATGCTTTTGAACTGTGGTGTTGGCTGAGAATGCTGAAAATAACCATGAACTGCTAAAAGAACTAACAAATCTGTCCTGGAAGGAGTACAGCTGGAATGCTCCTTGGAAGCAAGAACGGCCAGACTTCATCTCATCTACTTTGGTTATGTTGTAAGAAGGGACCATTCCCTGGAGAAGGATATCATGCTTGATAATGTGGAGGGTCAAGAAAAAGGGGAAGGCCCTCAACAAGATGGATTGACACAGTGGCTACAATGATGGGCTCAGGTATAGCAAGGATTGTGGGGTTGGTGCAGGAGCAGGCAGTGTTTCATTCTGCTATACATGTGGTCACTATGAGTTTGAGATACCTAGATGGCACCTAACAACAACAACTGCTTCACCCTTCATTTTGTTTATATTTTAAACTAGTGATAAGAGGTCAAAAGGCACATTTATCTGTAAATGATTTCAGCATAGTGTTTGTAACCAATCATAATTAAAGAATAAAAACACTAAAACAGCACAGTGTAATCAAAGAGCACACAATCACCTAGGTTTGAGCCTTGCTCTTTCACTTATTAATGATTTTGAGCAAGTTACATAACTATTCTCAACCAGTTTCCTCATTTCCAACATGGGGAAAATATTAACAATAATAAGTACTTCACAGAGTTGTTTTCTGGGGAATTAGGAAAAAAAAATAGATCTGAATATAGTTTTGCAAAACTGAAAGGAAATTTATCAATTCATTGGGTTTCCATTGAGTAATCATGTAAAATGTACCAAATGCACCAAGAGGCATTTTCTAGCCTCCATTACATAACTAATCCAAAATAATGCGAGATATGAACTCTTTGAGTTAGTACCCTATCAAATCTTGAGATTACTTCTAGTACTAGTTTGACTGTTAGGAGACATGCCGGCATTCAGTACAAAGAAATGGTGGATAACTGCCCAGCTGGGTTTTACTACATGAATATTTATCAATGTGCACCCTAGGTGTAACTTCTGACACTTCATGCACAAGTTAAAAATCCAATGCAGATTCAATAATGAAAATGTGAAGTATCAGGAGCCCACTCTGTGTTGAGTTGTTGAGGGCAGATAGGATTTTACAAATACAAATACAGAAATCAATGTAAATATCTGTGATCATTTATAACAAACATGTTCATATATTAAATCATATATAACAGTTATTTTCCTTTCGGTAATCTCATTATCAGCAATCATATGCATATATATTTTTACACAAAGGTTTCTACATTTGTACAATTTTTAGTATTTTTAAAAGTTCTTTAAATATATACAGGGATCATTCTAGACAACAAGTCTGTAAAGAATTGCAGTACTTATCAGACTGACATGTCAACACATATGAATATAGAGCTGTACAATGTTGTTTTTATTCAGTAAGCATGTCATAAACAAAATTTTCTGGTTGATGATGCCAGGTGGATAAAATCAATTAAACAAAGTAAAACTGAAATAAAATAAGCTCAGCAATGTTAATTCTGCAGTTCAGTTAACAAGAAAATTTTTTTTAAAAGCTACATTCACATTTTCTAACAGGGTCTCAAGATTCAGATCCCATATAAAGTCAATTATTGTTATTCTCAGTAGTTATGTTCTATAAAGTTGCTGAAAACACTAAATTAGTGAATACTGAACAATTGCTCCTATGGGAAATACATAGTTTCCTGCAAACCCCTGGTCATGACATTTTTGTCAACTGATCAATATATAACCTTGATTTATGTGTGTTTCTGTTAAAGATATCTTGTTTAATAGATATTGCTGATTCATTAAATTAGAACTCATGATGAACAGGACTAAAACTCATACCTGAACAAAGCTTATCTCAGCTCATATTTTCTACCTAAGGCATATCACAGCTTTTTCATTCTTATGAACACCAGACAGCACTTCACTAATGCTAGGGGGACATTTCAAACAGCTAAATCACCAAGAAAAAGCATAAAAATGCTAGAAATGTGACATAAAATAACAGTAAGAAGGACACTTGTTTACAATATGAGAGGTGAAACAAGAAGGAAGAATGTCACCTTATTCAATGTCATCTAAAAACATGTATGTCAGGTGACACAAATTTTTTTGACATTTAACATATGGCCACAAGTGATTGTGAAACACCACAAGTATTAATTGTGGGATTGCAAATTAATTTTTGCAAAGAGACGAATTTACAAATATTGAATCTACAAATAATGAGGATCAACTGTACTTTATACTTCATAGAGCTTAGTGTAGCATCAGGAGGCTTACCACAGTGATGTATATATTAAATACTGCCTTGCAAATTACAAGAATAATCAAGATAATAAAGGCTATTATTCCATTTAGCCAAAACAGAATAATGCTTCCATTTTGCTTGTTGTTTATTTCCAGTTGTTTAATTTTGTTTCTTTTTTAAATAAGGTCAAAAGGTACTCTTATCTGTAAATGATTTCAGCATGTTTCTAACCAATCATAATTAAAGAATAAAAATATGAAAACAGCACAGTACAATCAAAGAGCACACAATCACCTTGGTTTGACCTCTACTCTTTCACGTATTAGCTTAATGACCTTAAGCAAGTTACTTAAGTATTCTGAACCAGTTTCCTCATTTCCAACATGAGAAAAATAATAACAATGATATCTACTTCACAGAGTTGTTCTTGAGGGAATTAGGAAGAAAATTAATCTGAATACAGTTTTGTAAAACTGAAAAAAATATATAAATTCATCGGGTTATCATCAAGTAAACATAATTTTGCTTGAGACACAAGATGTACAACATATAGTATATTCTAATAAATTTGTTTCTTTATATTTATCCATCTTGGCTAAAACTTTTCTTTTTTTAGTTAAAAAATTATTAAATTATCATTAAAAAAAGAACAGGCTTACTGGTCTGATAGAAACTATTGAGACCCCTGAGATATGAGCCCCTAGTCACATTCCAGGGAGCTCTGGTAGCATAGTGCCTAAGGCATTTGACTGCTAACCAGAAGGCTGGCAATTCAAACCCACCAGCCACTCCTCGGAAGGAAGGTTGGGCATTCTACCTCTGTAGTGATACTGTCTCAGAAACCCAAGGAGGGGTGGCTATGAGTCGGGTCCGACTCGATGGCACATAACAACAACAATCACACTTCAGGGCTGGAATTGAACTCACTTCCCTGGCTTCTAGTCAAACAACAGACAAGTCTACAAGGTGAACAATTACACCAGGTGGGTACAGTGTTTAGACCAATCAATCATGGAAGAACAGAAGGGCAGCATTTGCACAGGGAGATAGATCAGAGGGCAGGAATGCATGGGCAAGAGGGACACAGGGAAGAGAGCTGTTACATTGTGAGGATTGTAATCAGTGTCATGAAACAAAAGGTGTATCAATCATGGAATGGAAAATGAATTCGCTTTGTAAACCTTCACCCAAATCACAATAAAAAAAGAAAAGAAATAAAAATAAAGTATTTTTAAATAAAACAAACATTCACTTAAGTATATCATGTAACTACCAATCTCTTCTTCCCTTTTAACAAGTTTCAACATAACTTGGGAGTAAATATTATTTCATAATCAAGAGTAATAACTCTTATCTTTGTTTTTTAAATATATATTTTCCATACTTTTTAATTATGTTTTTATTATGTATTTTTTTCTATTAAAAATTATATACATGCTTTCAATTAAATCCTATGAATAGATCTTATCAATAGAAGGAAAGATATTTACTAAATTTCTAAGTCAAATCTTAATTTTCTCTTTTCTTTATTTGGTAAACAAAATAATGGTGTAACAGATTCTTTCTTAGTGGTGAATAATTATCATTTTGCTTTTTCTATACTCATTACCTGATGAATGAGGCTTTATATAGAGCCAAATATAGTTACAATGTAAACAAACACAACAAACAAAGGAAAAATACTTGCAACAAACCATACCTAGTAATAAGAACTGCATTATCGTGGTGGGCAATCCCATTTTCTGGAATGGTGTTTCCATCACTTTGGTGGGAGAGAATGGATTTCTGCCACTTACAGAAGCTATCGAGGGACTTGTCTGCATGGTGGTTTATCTCCAAGTTTGGCTGCAATACAACATGCATACCAGAAATGTTCCAAACAAATTACTAAGGTCAGTTAAAACTTGAAGACTAAAATGGGACAATAAGATGCAGTAGTTTCTAGGAATAATCTCTTGCCAATTTTTATCTCTGTAAAATCTGACCTACAGTTCATTTAGTGTATTATTGAACAGATATTCTTTCCAGTTGCAGCTGTAATAATGTGAGATTTATCAGTGTACAAAACAAACCAAAACCATTATTATAATCTGCCATGCAAATGTTCTCCTTATATTGATATATATAGTTAATATTCATATACATAGGTTTACCATGATGTAAGATATCTTGTCAAATATCTACATGTTGCTTAAAATATTAAGCACTTAGAGCTGAAAATCATACTCAACTAAAATGTCCTAGGAGGATCAACAATAAAATATACTCTTTTATAACACATAATTCTACAGCCTATATGTTAAGAATTTTAAGTTAAAAAATTAACTCATTCTTACCTGATCTTCTGTGAGAACAATTAAGCGAGCCACTATAATATTCACAACGTTTCCTAGACTGGAATCACGGTAAAGTTTGGCAACCTGACCTCCAGAAAAGAAAAAAAGACACAAAGTCAGACAAAAATCCTAAAGTGATAGTTTGATTTTATTTAAAGAATAGTGACATTCTTTAAAATGAATTTTTTAAAAAATGAATCTAATTAGTGTGCGTATCATTTAGAACACTATCCTCAAAAAGTGTTGGTATAAAGTTTTGTTGAACAAGTCTACCTCAAGAAATATTCTCTCCTAGAGGTTAACTAGTATAGTAATTAGAGAGTGACCTGATGTTTTAAGTTATTAAAGATCCCTTAAACAAGATTTAACCCAACCCAGTCAAAAAGTCTTATCTGAAAAATGGACAAAAGGTCACTTTTACATTTATTTTCTATAGAACATTAACAGATCAGTAATTTTTCATTTTTGTTGTTGTTGTTTGCTGTCGAGTCAAACCCGACTCATAGCGACCCCTCCTTGGGTTTCCGAGGTAGTATCACTACGGAAGTAGGATTGCCCAACCTTCCTTCCGAGGAGTGGCTGGTGGGTTTGAACCGCCAGCCGTCTGGTTAGCAGGCAAGTGTCTTAGCCACTATGCTACCAGAGCTCCCATTTTAGATTAGTAAATTCTTAAAACCATTATATACAATTGATTCTCATTACTCTAGGTAGCTATGTTCAATAGAGTCACTATGGACACTGAACTAGCAAATACCAAACCAGTGTTATTCAATCTTATCAAAGAATGTGCCCATTGGGCACTCAAGTTTTTCACAGTTCAGTGCATGTGCATGTCTATAAATGACTCCAGGACTGTTGACATTGATTTTGAGGTTACAAATAAATTTTTGCAAGAAGGTAAATTCACAAATACAGAATCTGAAAATAATGGAGATCAACTGTATTTTGCAATAAGAATCCCTGACTAATAGAAAAACATAACAAGCTAGTAAGAACCATATTACATAGAGGGATCAAACTTACAATATTCATTACACTCAAAATGTAATGTTCAATATCCTTCCGACCATGGTAGCCCACCATCATTTTGTCTGCTACCACCAATGTTTCCACAAATCGCTCAATGCTTATTGACCTCTTCAGTCTATGACGGATGTATGTGTCATTAATTGGTAGTGAAGAAATTAAAGCAGATGTATTATTCAGCCACCAAGGTTTGCCATTTCTTCTGAGATCTATGATAAAAACAACCACTTCAGATGGATATACATATTTATTTATAGATCTTTCAGGTGAATGTGCTTCTTATAAAGTCTCTAACATACTAAGATTTTTCAAAGTAAATAAAGAGGTATATAAAATAAAGTAAATAAAGCAGTATTGAAAATACTAAACTTTTTAAAAATTTCAAAATAATCATGCTATCTAAAATAATATTAAATATTAGTAATGTTTAACTAGGAGCTCTGGTGGCGTAGTGCCTAAGGCATTTGACAGCTAACCAGAAGGCTGGCAGTTCAAACCCATCAGCCACTCCTGGGAAGGAAGATTGGGTGATCTACTTCTGTAGAAATAGTGTCTCGGAAACCCAAGGAGGGGTCACTATGAGTTCAATGGACTCCACAGCAGTGAGCTTCATTTTTAAGTTTGGTAATGTTCAACTAAAGAGCCTTGGTGGTAGAATGGTTAAAGCATTTGACTGTTAACCAAAAGGTTGGCAGTTTGAACCCATCAGCTGCTCTGCAGCAGAAAGATGTGTCAGTCCACTTCCGTCAAGATTTACAGCCTTGGGAACTCTGTGAGGCATTTCTACTCTGTCCTATGGGGTCACTATACATTATAATCAACTCAATGGCAGTGGGTTTGGCTTGGTTTGGGAATTTTCAACTGCTTAGGACAACAAAGAAAGTATACCTAAGAAACTAATTACTTAATAAATTTTTTCCAAATAGTCACTTCATATTATTAGAGTGAGCAATTAATTATATCATAATACTTCTAAAATTAGTATATATGCTAATAAAATCATTTAAAGTTATTTTAAAAAGCAGTTAGAGCACTGACTTTAAAAACAACCTAAGACAGTTCTGATGGAAAACTCTGATGTTCCAAAAATCTATTCTTAAGGAGCTCTGGTGATGCAGTGGTTTAAGCATTCAGGTGCTAATCAAAAAGTAGGCAGTTCAAACGCACCAGGCTCTCCCAGGGAGAAAGATGAACAGTCTGCTTCTGTAAACATTTAAAGCCTTGGAAACCTTGTGGAGTAGATCTACTCTGTACTATATAGTCACTATGAGTCAGAATCGACTTGACAGATGCTTTTATTTATTTTAAATCTTTTTATTAAAAGATCTTAAAAATAGCCAATTCTATTACTGAAAAAATCACAATTATAAAAGACTTTGAATTCTTTTTTTTTTCACTTTGTTTTGCTGTTTACAATTATTTATACTGACGAAAGTACTTAAAGCGTTCCTTTTCCAAAGCTTAAAAGTGGGACTAAAATGAATTGAAAGATCATAATTCCAACACAACTTGCTTCAACCCACATTTTACTGTGGACTATAGTTTATACTTTATTTTTTGGATAGTTGGTCCTTCAGTACAGAGGAAACCTTTTAGTACTACGACATTTGCAAATACTTGCCTCATTTATTCATATGTATCTTATAGTTAGAGGCACTCTGCATACCTCACTTTCATTACCTTTATATTGGACAGGAAATCTTTCTTTCTTTTAAATTTTTATTGTGATTTGGGTGAAAGTTTACAGAGCAAATTCATTTTCCATACAGCAGTTCATACACATTTTGTCTCATGACATTGACTACAATTTCCCACAATGCAACAGCTCTCCTCCCACTTCCTCCCTGTAGTTACTTCTTCCCTGTGTCTTTCCCTCCCATGCACTCCTGCCCCCTGAGCTGTCTCCCTGTGGATACGCAGCCCTTCTATTCTCCCATGATTGATCTCTCCAAGGAGTATATCTACCTAATGTAAATGTTCAGCTCATATGCCTGTCTTTTATTTGGCTGGAAGCCATAGGAGTGGGTTCAATTCCAGACCTGGAGGGCAGATAGAGGCTATAGTCTCAGGGGTTTCACCAGGCTCTATCAGACCAGCATACCTGGTCCCCCCCGCTTTTTTTTTAATTCTGAGTTTTGTTCCACATTGTTCTCCCACTCTATCCAGGATCTCCTACATTGACAGTGGTAGCTGGGCACCATCTAGTTATTCTGGTCTTATAGTCATATAGGCTGAGGATCACCCGGTATACCAGTTTCTTGGACTAATTATTTCCATGCATCTTTGGTTTTCTTCATTCTTCTTTGCTCTGGACGAGGAGAGACCCATTGTTGCATCTAGATGGCCGCTTGCAAGCTTCTAAGATTTCAGTTGGTACTCACCAAAGTAGGATGTGGAACAATGTTTTTGTGTAGTATGCCATGCCAATTGAGCTTGATGTCCTCTGCAACCATAGTACTGAGCCCACAGGTCCAACTACTCACTCCCTCTGGCTAGCTGGCTGTGGCCAAGAAGTCACCACTACTTGTCAGCTCTACTATATACCTGGACATTCTTATAGAACATACAAATATGTTGTAGATACATAATCTGCTAACCCTATACATGGTCACAGGCACATTCCCCCTGCCTAGATATACCTGATCATTCAGCCTGTTATATTGGAAAGGAAATCGTTCTTACCTCTGCATATTAAGAAATTTAATGAGGAAAAATTCTATTAATATATATGATATATTTGACAGAAAGTGGCACCATTTTCTATTTTCCTAATTTCTTTAGCCTCTCCATGTAAAAAACTGCATTTGGAAAAATGTTATAAATTTTAACAGACTGAAGAAATGAGAATGACCATGAGAAGTATCAGTTAAACATTTTTTGAAACTTATGTAAATTAAATGTGTCTTTATCTCTAAGGGTCAATAGAGGCAGAAATCTATCACTTCTTATTTCAATACTTGACAGCCAGAAAATGTCTCTTTATGTCTAATTGGCAGAAAGACTCTTAAGGTGAATCCCATGACCCCCACCACCTGATGTTCATACCTTTGTGTGATTCCCTCCCTTTGAGTGTGGGTAGGGCCTCTGACCTGCTTATAACTAATAGAATAATGTAAAGATAGATGTAAGTGATTATAGGTATACGAGTACTTTACATAATAAAACAGCTCCTATCTTATATAGCCTCTCCCTTTCTGGGTTGGAGGAAGCAAGCAGTCATGAAGTACATGGCAAAAACTATAGGTGGCCTCTGGCAGATAATGAGCCAAAAATTAAAATCAACAGTCCTACAACCTCAAGCAATTGAGTGCGGCAAGGACCAGAGGAATAGGAAAATGGTTTCTTCAGTCAAGTGTACAAATGAGAACTCAGCTGTGTCTGATACCTTGATTTCAGCCTTGTGAAACCTTAATCAGAGGGCCCAGCTGTGTGCAGACCCAAAGAAACTGTGACATAATAAAAGTGTGGTGTTTAAGTCATTAAGTTTGTGATAATATTGTTACTCACCAACAAAAATATTTTTTGCATTAATGTAATTGTGATTTCTCCTACTCAGCCCTCTGTAATCAACAAAAAACCAGGCATGTATTCAAGCCACCCATAGTATTCTCTTTCCACAGCTTAAATGTGTAAGGAAACCCAAAAAAACCAAAATCACTGCCATTGAGTCAATTCCAACTCATAGCAACCCCTCCTTGGTTTCCAAGGTGGTATCCCTACAGAAGTAGATTGCCCAGTCTTCCTTCAAAGGAGTGGCTGGTGGGTTTGAACTGCCAGGCTTCTGGTTAGCAGTCAAATACCTTAGGCATTATGCCACCAGAGCTTATAAATGTGTAAATACAGGATTTAATTTCCATTCTTTTCAGCATGTTCATTTCTCTGGTTCCATGTAGAATAAATCTAATCTTTTTTTTTTTTTTTACATATTAGCCCTTGAAACAGCAATCCTAGCAATAATGATAACTGCAATTTGACTAACAAATATGTCCTGGACACTGAGAGGATCACTAAGAGAAGCTGGGTAATTTGTCCAAAGCTGTATCACAGCACAAAGCTCAGGGCCTGCTTTTTGCTTGAGGGCAGCTCTATATTAAGTCCAGAGTCCAAGGTTGGCAGGTGTGGGGCTCAGGGGCTACTTATTGCTTGGGGAAGTTCAGTTTTAAGCCCAGGACCCCAGATAGGTGTGTGCAGGGCTCGGGGCTGTCTTTTGCTTGGGGTGGCTCTATTTTTATGCCAGAGGATGAGGTAGGTGGGTGCAGAGGGGTTAGAAACAACTAAGAGAGATGAATTTGTCTGTCAGTTTGTCGTCCTGTAGTGGCTTATGTGTTGCTGCAAGGCTGGAGGCTATGCCACTGGTGTTACGAAATGCCAGCAGGGTTAACCATGGTGGACAGGTTTCAGCAGAGCTTCCGGGCTAAGACAGACTTGGAAGAAGGAAGAGGCCATCCACTTCTCAAGGAATTGGCAGTGAAAACCTTATGAATAGCAGTGAAACACTGTCTGATATATTACTGGAAAACTTTATGAATAGCCCTGAAACATTATCTGATATAGTGTCAGATCACGACCCCATCAGATTGGAAGGCACTCAAAAGTTGACTGAGGAAGTGCTGACTCCTCAGAGTAGAGACAACTTTAACGATATGGATAGAGTCCTCCACTAGCTGATGTGGCGCAATTCAAAATGAGTAGGAACATACGCAAACATCCATTAAGAACTGGAACGTGGAATGTACTAAGTAAGAATCTAGGAAAATTGGAAGTTGTGAAAAATTAAATGGAACACATAAAGATTGATATCCTAGGCATTAGTGAGCTGAAATGGACTGGTTCTGGCCATTTTGAATGAGACAACCATATGATCTACTATGCCGGGAATGACAAATTGAAGAGGAAAGGTGTAGCATTCATTGTCACAAAGAGTGTTTCAATAT
Organism: Orycteropus afer afer; assembly: GCF_000298275.1. Taxonomy (NCBI): domain Eukaryota; kingdom Metazoa; phylum Chordata; class Mammalia; order Tubulidentata; family Orycteropodidae; genus Orycteropus; species Orycteropus afer. Next base: position 2,211,023 of record NW_006921949.1, read on the forward strand.
CTGTCCTGAAGTACAATGCTGTGAGTAATAGGATAATATACACACACCTATAAGGAAGATCAGTTAATACTACTATTATCCAAATGTATGCATGAACCACCAAAGCCAAAGATGATGAAATTGAAGATTTCTACCAACTTCTGCAGTTGGAAATTGATCAAACATGCAGTCAAGATGTGTTTATTATCACTGGTGACTGGAACGCAAAAGTTGAAAATAAAGAAGAGATGCCGGTAGTTGGAAAATATGGCCTTGGTGATAGAAATAATGCTGGAGATCGCATGATAGAATTTTGCCAAGATCAATGACTTATTAATTGTAAATACCTTTTTTCAACAACATAAGTGATGGCTATACACGTGGACTTCACCAGATGGAATCAGATTGACAAGAGGCAATGGAGAAGTTCTATATCTTTGGCCAAAACAAGGCCAGGAGCTGATTGTAGAACAGACTATTAACTGCACATATGCAAATTCAACTTGAAGTTGAACACAATTAAAGCAAGCCCACGAGAGCCAAAATATGACCTTGATAATATCCCTCCTGAATTTAGAGACCATTTAAAGAATAGATTTGATGCAATGAACACCAATGACCAAAAACTAGAGGAATTATGGGATGACATTAAGAACATCACCCATGAAGAAAGCAAGAGGTCATCAAAAAGACAAGAAAGGAAGAAAAAACCAAAATGGATGTCAGAAGAGACTCTGAAACTTGCCCTTGAGCAAAGAGTAGCTAAAGCAAATGGAAGAAATGACAAGATAAAAGAGCTGAACCAAAGACTTCAAAGAGCAGCTGGAGAAGACAAAGCCAGTAATTATAATGAAATGTGCAAAGCCCTGGAGTTAGAAAACCAAAAGGGAAGAACACATTTGGCATTTCTCAAGCTGAAAGAACTAAGGAAAAAATTTAAGCCTCGAGTTGCAATACTGAAAGATTCCATAGGCAAAACATTGAATGATGCAGGAAACATCAAAAGAAGATGGAAGGAATACACAGTCACTGTACCAAAAAGAATTGGTTGATGTTCATCTGAAATTCAGGAGGTGGCATAGGATCAAAAACAAATGGTATTGAAGGAAGAAGTTGAAGCTGCACAAAGCAATTGGCAAAGAACAAGACTCCAGGAAATGATGGAACAGTCATTGAGATGTTTCAGCAAACAGATGCCCCACTGGAGGCACTCACTCAGCTATGCCAAAAGATTTGGATAACAGCTACCTGGCCAACCGACTGGAATATATCCATATTTGTACCCATTCCTAAGAAAGGTGATCCCACAGAATGTGGAAATTATCAAAAATTATGTCATTGATATCACATGCAAGTAAAATTTCACTGAAAATAATTAAAAAACAGTTGCATCAATGTATTGACAGGGAACTTCCAGAAATGCAAGCTAGATTCAGAAGAGGACATGGAATGAGATATATTGTTGCTATATCAGATAGAATCTTGGCTGAGAGCAAAGAGTACCAGAAATATGTTTACTTGTGTTTTATTGACTATGACTAGGCAGAAGCTTTTGGTTGCATGGAACATAGAAAATTATTGATAACACGAAGAAGAATGGGAATTCCAGAACACTTAATTGTGCTCATTAGGAACCTGTGCATAGACCAATAGGCTGTTGTTCAAACACAAGGGGATATTACATGGCTTAAAATCAGGAAGGGAGTGTGTCAGGGTTGTATCCTTTCACCATACTCATTCAATTTGTATGCTGAACAAATAATCTGAGAAGCTGGACTATATTAAGAAGAATGCAGCATCAGGATTGAAGGAAGACTCATTAACAACCTGCAATATGCAGATGACACAACTTCGCTTGTTGAAAGTGAGAATGACTTGAAGCACTTACTGATGAAGATTAAAGACTACAGTCTGCAGTAGGGATTATATCTCAGTATAAAGAAAACACAAATCCTCACAACTGGTCCAATAAACAGCTTCACGATGGATAGGAAAAGACTGACATTGTCAAGGACTTCATATTACTTGGTTCTACAATCAACACCAGTGGAAGGAGCAGTCAAGACATCAGACGACATATTGCATTGGGCAAATGGGCTGCAAAAGACCTCTTTCAAGTGATGAACAGCAAAGATGTCTCCCTGAAGATTATGGTGTGCCTAACCCAAGCCAGGGGAGCTCTGGTAACGTAGTACCTAAGGCACCTGACTACTAACCAGAAGGCTGATGGTTCAAATCCACCAGCCACTCCTCAGAAGGAAGGTTGGGCAATCTACTTCCATAGTGATACTGCCTCAGAAACCCAAGGAGGGGTCGCTATGAGTCGGGGCCTACTTGACAGCACTTTTCAATCGCCTCTTATGCATGTGAGAGCTGGACAATGAATAAGGAAGACCCAAGAAAAGTTGATGCTTTTGAGTGGTGGTGTTGGAGAAGAATGCTAAGGGTACCATGGACTGCTAAAAGGACTAACAGATCTGTCCCAGAAAAAGTGCAGCCAGAATGTTCCTTAGAAGTGAGAATGGCCAGACTTCGTCCCACCTACTTTGGTCATGTTGTCAGAAGGATCCATTCCATTCCCTAGAGAAGGATATCACGCTTGGTAAAGTAGAGGGTCAAGGAAGAAGGGGAAGACCCTCAGCAAGATGGACTGACACAGAGGCTGCAACGATGGGCTCAGGTATAGGAAGGATCGTGAGGCTTGCACGTGTTTCATTCTGCTGGGCATAGGGTCGCTCTGAGTCGGAGATGACTCAATGGCACCTAACAACAATAACATACCACAGCCCATATTCTTTACACTGTGAGTTGCTATATCCCATATTCCTCTAAGTCACCTCATCTTTAAATAGCCACCTAACTATTCTTACTTCTTCTAATCCTGCTCTTCTTTAATTCATTCTCCACACTCTAATAATAGAATAATTTTTACAAAACACAAATCTGATAGTGTCATCCTTTCTGATTAAAACATTTCCATGGGTTCCAGTGCACTTACACTAAACAAATTCCTTAACATAGCAGACAAGCCCTTCAGGATCAGCCCTCTTCTTATCTATAGCTACATCCTTCACAACTCCCTCAATCCCTATACCTCCAACCTGTATTTAAATATCCAGTCATATGAACTTTTAATTCTTGGAATGTGACATGCTCTCTCTTGGATCAGAACCCTTGTAAATGGTATTTCTTCTTTGGGAAACACTCTAGTTACAGCTCCCTCCCTCTTTTGCCCAGCTACCTCCTCTTGTCTCTTGAACCTCAACATAGATGATTTCCTCCAGGAAGGCTTTCTTGTCCACTGAAATTTAGGCCTATTGTCTGTATTATGCATTCCTATAGTACCCTAACTTGATGCTATCAATTTGAATGGTACCTTAAGATTCTTTGTCTTACTCAAGTGTCTGGGTTCTTGGTACCAGCATGGAAATATCAGGCTAATGAAGAAGCACTGATATAGAGTAATAGGAACACCTGTACATGAAGCTTTAACTATTACTTAGGTAAAATAAGGGTTTTCCCCCTCCAATTTTGCACAGACCCATAAAGAATTCTCAAAGATTTTCCAAAACTGACTTGAGAAAATTGGTAGGTGAAATCTTTTAAGAAGACTCTGGAATTTATGATTTTAATCATTCAAATTCCTCCATTCATTTATTATTAACCTTACCATATTTGCCAGAAGAAAAAAAGAAAGTAGCAATACAGCATAATATGCTTTCTAAAAGCTGCACATTCACTCACCTGAAACCCCACAATGAGAGTGATCATACAGATGCCGTTGTTGAAGGATAGACTTTTTATAAATAACATGAGGATGGCCATTTTCATAACTAAAATGCTTAGAATCCTCTGTAGTATTCTTTAAAGGTTCAATAAAATATTCCTCATCTTCGGTAGCAATAACACCATGCTAAAAGACAAGGAAACAATCTACTAAGAATTATTTTTAACATTAGTTATTATCATCATTACCAAGAATCAAAAATAAATTGATACTTCCTCAAAAAAGAGGTTAAAACACATTAGTAGAATTGTAGTTAATAATCTGTGCTCAGCAACAGATTATATAAATTTCCCTATTCTTTAAAAAAAAACCAAACTGACTGCCATCGAGCCGGATCCAACTCACAGCGACCCCTCCTTGGGTTTCTGAGGCGGTATCACTACAGAAGTAGATTGTCCAACCTTCCTTCCGAGGAGTGGCTGGTGGGTTTGAGCCATCGGCCTCTGGTTAGCAGTCAAATGCCTTAGGCACTAAGCCACCAGAGATGCTATTCTTTAAAAATGATATTTAAATACCTCAACTGCCATACATTGTACTAAGCACTTCATATATATTACTTCATCCAATCTTCCCAACAACTCTGTGAGGTAACAGAGACTTCTAAGTATTCACTAAAATTTGTTTCCTTTCCAAATTGTACATACAACTTAACTAATCCTCTGTAGACAGATTCAGGTCTGTGATTGAGTTTTGAGGGGAAAATGGACAGATTGTAACATAACACTTTCTCATCTAGCTCTAAAAACTTCTCTAATGGAATTCTGCACTCTCTTTTTACCCATCACTGACTAAATGTAGAAAAGTTCAAGGACCTACAAGAAATAGAAGCCAAAACAGAAGGAACCTGGGTCCCTGAGTGATCTCTTGGAAAACTGTCTGACACGGACGCTAAGATAATATCATAATAATATAATATTGTGTAATAATAATAATAAGAGAAATAAACTTCTAGTCTGATAAACCATTGAAGTGTTGAGTTTTATCTATAACACCAATTAATGTTTCCTTAGTTAATATATATCCTCATTTACAGATGAAGCAACAGGCTCAGGGGTTAAGAATTTGCCCAAGATTATACACAGTTCAGAATTTAAACAGAGCTCTACTCTGTTTCACAAAATTATATTGTCTTTCATCTATTTACATATCCCAGTCTTACCCTGCTCAATCCCATCACTTTTTTAAAACATTCTCTAGCCCAATTAGAGTAGTTACTGAGCTCCAACCATGTTTATTATCATTTATTTTCAAGTAATTCCATACTACTTTGTTACATCTCAACTCTTTATGTTTTAAATTCTGTAGTTAACTTTTCAACTGCATGTTTTATCTTATCAGTTAGACTACTTAGTTCTTTAAGGCAGAGAGCTATGTCTCATATTTCTTTGTATCAATTACAACCATAGAAAATATTGCATATGTAGTAAGTATAACAAATAAATGTTTGCTGATGAAAAGAAATGGTATGGCAAACGTTATCTCCATCAGAAATAATAACTTTCACCCTTGTCTAATAGTGTTTTCCTAAGTATGGCACATGTGAGGACTGCTCTTAATCCAAGTAACTTACCCTGTAAAGCTGGATAAAACAGAAACTCTCTGGGCCTATTTCCTCAGCTGGAAAAATGAAAGGGTTGGTCTAAATTAGTGGTTTTAAAACAACACTCTGGGGAGCCCTCTGGCTTCCATGGAAGTGCCCCCAGGGGATGGCCCCAGACAACAAAGGGAAACTATGCTGCTTAGATTCCAGGGTTTAGGAACATCAGCTGTGTGATTTTATTAATTTATATATTAAAGTTTCCACATAACATTTCAGTTGAGAAAAGGATTTTGCTGCTTTAAAACCCTCCAGTCTAGACAATCTCTAAACTCCCTTTTAATTCTAAACCTCTATGATTCTGTTTAGGGAAATTTATGTTCAGTACTACATATTTGGAAAGAAAGATAAGACATAATCAGAGTTGTTCTAACTTGTAGATGAAGCTGACAGTCACCTATATGAAATGAGCTAAGAGATGAAAAAAACAAAACAAACCAAAAACCCATAGTCACTTCATATGATTTTCACTTAAATTAAATACAGATACTAGCAGGGGTAACATAATATGCCATTAACAGACTCTAATACCTGAGCATGAATAACTTTAACGGGTACATCAACAATGTGCTAGCAAACCAAGCAGAAAAGGGAGTTTGTATAAGAAGTTTTGATAAAAGGGAAGCATAGGAAGCAAGGTCTAGTGTGCTGTCCAGAAAGGATAGGGTACTAAAGTCACTCTGAGTGTAGGCAGAAAAAAGTTGGAAGGACACAGACATAAAACTTGGGTGGCTAGGGAAGAATGGATCCAGCGCCTGATAAGTAAACTCTCTAATTTGCAGAATGGAAGGGCAGTGAAAGGACAACTCAGAGATTTCATGTGTTAGGTACTGTGCAAGATGTTTACCCACATTACCTCGATTAATCTTAACAGCTCTTTGAAGTCTACTATCATCCTCACTTTGCAGAAGAGAAAATGAAACTGAGCAAAGTAAGCACTTTGGAGCCTGGACTCTTAATCACTAAACTATATTTTCCTCATTCTCTGAGGGCTGTTTCTATTCAATTCTTGCTTTTTCAAACGTCCTTGAAATAACTGTCTATATACTCTTTTCTCCCACTCTCTCTTATCTACTCCAACCTGGTATTTTCCTCCCCTGTAACCTCCACCACAACTTCACCAAAACTGCTTATGTGAAGTTCACCAATAACTTCCTTATGGGTAAACCAAATGGCAAGTCCTCAGTCTTACTCTAATTTTGACTCACAGAATCATTTACTTCTCATAATTCTTCCTTCTCTTGGCTTCCAGGACATTTGCTTGATTGTCCTTAAAACTTCCTTATCCCTGTGTTCTCCACTGTTCCCTACTCATTTCTCTGGCCTCCCTAGTCTCTTGGAGGGCCCAAAAGCTCAGTCCTTAAATCTTTTCTCTATTCTATCTGTACTCCCTCTCAAAATTATTTCATACATTCTCCTGGCTTTAAATATCATCTATCTAGCTCACATGTCTCCCCCTCAACTCTGAACGGGCATATATAACTTCCTAGAGAACATCTCAATCTTAGCATGTCTCAAATGGAACCCATGATATACATTCCCCAACCTATACCTCCTACTGTTTTTCCACCTCAGTTAATCTGGCTTTCCCATCTCAGTTAATGGGTGCTACATTCTTCAAGTTGCTCAGGCCTCAAGCTTGGAATCATCAATGATTTTATCCTATTTCTCTAAAACCTTACATCGGCCCTCAGTTACCTTTCTGACCTTACTACCTCTCTTTCATTTAGCTCTAGCCATAGTGTGCTCCTTAATGCTCCTCAAACATGCCCAGCTCAGAACCTATGACTGCCACCTGGAAATCTTATTCCTCTGATGCCAGTTTTTAATTCCTCATTTCTCAAAAGTCTTTATGTGATTTTTTTTTGTTGTTCTTAGAACTTAAAATTATCCAACATACTATGATTCTTATTTATTTATTTTATTCTGTGTCTCCTCCACTAGAATGTAAGCTCAATGATGGTTAGAATTTGAACACTGCTTGATATATGTTGGGTACTCATAAGTACTCAATAAATGAATGAATAATGGAAAAGGTAGAAAGGCAATTGTGGAAAACAGAAAATGAACAGAAAGTTTAATGGGATTATTGAACTTGTCTAAGTAGTTATCCAGTCATCAGTATCTTCAGAGACAGTAAAGAAAATAATTTATTCATGAAATAAGAACAGGATATAAGAAAGGGGCAATCAACAAAAATGAGTATCTCTTGAAAATGAGAAATGTGACTGTTGTAAGTTTTAAATAAATTGAAAGAAAAGAGGCAAAACTGGAGAAATTTCATAGAACTCAAAACAACAACAACAACAAAAAAAAAATGGCAAAAGAGAGAAAGATAAGAAAGGCACAGAACTAATTCCAGAAAGAGAGGGCAAGGGGAAAAAAGAAAAAAACAAGGACAGAAAATTGAAAATTATTATTTATTTATTTAATTCCCTAAGCTGAAGTAAGGAGCTCTGGTAGCATAGTGGCTAAAACACTTGACTGCTAACCAGAAGGCTGGCGGTTCAAACCCATCAGCCACTCCTCGGAAGGAAGGTTGGGCAATCCTACTTCCGTAGTGATACTGCCTCGGAAACCCAAGGAGGGGTCGCTATGAGTCGGGGCCGACTCGACGGCACACAACAACAACAACAGGCTGAAGTAACATTTTTAATTGGCAGCACCTAATATGTATGTAACATGTAGTAAGTATAACAAATAAATGTTTGCTGATGAAAAGAAATGGTATGGCAAACGTTATCTCCATCAGAGAGTTTTATTTATTAATATTAAATACTGAAATCACTGTCACATATCAAGGAGGGAGAAGAAAATAACACTATACTTAGCCACATTATTATAAAATTTGTGAAATAGGAAGGATAAAAAGATTATATAAGCTTTCACTGAGTGCATTTTGAAAATAAATAAATACAAGAACAAGCCTTTTCTCAACAGACTGTAAACTAAAATGAATCAATGTTAACTTTTAGATTGTTAGATCTTTTTCTTTTTTTAAGGTACAAAAACTTACACATAAATATGATACCCAATATATTTCCATTCCAAATTTCACTACCCAAGGTTCTGAGAGAATACTGAACCTAGAATTTCATATTCAGCCAACTTATTAATAAAATATGAGGTCAATATAAAGTGACTTTAAAATAGGCAAGAACTCAAAAATTTTACTTTGCAGGAAGATACTCTGAGGTAATTACTTGAGGATATTCAATAAAATCACGATAGAAACTCATAAAGGGGAAGATGTGGAACTAACCTAGGAAAAAAGAAATCCTAAAATGAGAAATGTGCAGTAGCTCTAGAAATTAGCCAGTATGCTCCAAGAAAAAAATGCCTTCAGAGAATAATGGGATGTATTCCAAGCAATAGATAGAAAGACTAAGGAAATGTATAATTCTTGGGAAAGAAATAATATTTTTTTCTCAAAAAACAGAACAAAAGTAGAAGTAATTAGAAATTTCAGAAAAACAAAATTCAGATAAGAAAGCTATGGCCTAAATAGACAACAAACTAAAACGTGACATTATTTTAAACTACTGCTAGTCTGAGATGTTAGGAACTTTGTCCTTGCCATGTGCAAGGGTTAAAACTATAAGTGCGGAAATGTGATTAGAAAACATTAATGAGCTCTGCAGTGGAAAGTATCTTCTATGTTGTTGTTGTCATGTGCCGTCAAGTCGAACCCAACTCATATAGACCCCTCCTTGGGTTTCCGAGGCAGTATCACTATGGAAGTAGATTGCCCAACCTTCCCTCTGAGGAGTGGCTGGTGGATTTGAACCACCAGCCTTCTGGTTAGCAGTCAAGTGCCTTAGGCACTATGCTACCAGAGCTCCTAGTATCTTCTATAGAATCATTAAAAACAGAATTAATTAAAGGTGTGGCTTGTGGATAGTGGGTTTTTTTTTTTTTTTTTTTTTTAAAGAATGAAGGCATAGGTGACTAAAACGGGTGGGTAAAAGTGTGATGAGGAACAGGCTACTTACATAGTATCAAAATACCTGCTCCCAAGTTCCTTATTAATTGTCCAGGAGAAAACAGTAAGTTTAGTCTACAAAACTGACAGACTGCAACCTTGATCAATTGATGGACCATGCATTTTCAACAGGCAGCAAAGTAAAGCAGAAAAGTGTTAACAAATAAAGGGAAACAGAAAAAGAAATTGAAAGCCTCAATAAGGACGAAGAAGAGATGGCGACACTCTGTTAGCCCCTTAAATGTAGAAGAGGTTCCATTTCTAAGCTTATTCTCACCTTTGACTCAACAACCAACATCTTTCACAATTTTATAGTCACCTATATTAATGTCTCTAAAAGGACTTACTTTCAGACAATTTTTTTCCTAAATTCATAGCCATATATCCTAAGTGCTAACTAGATATCTTATTTCTTCAGATACCTCACATTTACTATGTCAAAATCACTCTTCATCTTTCTCTCCAATCCAGCACTCCTTCAGCATTCTCTTTCTCAGCTAGAAAAATTCATATACACCTTTATCCAAAAGAGAAACCAATCAGCTTCAACTACTTTTCTTTATCCAACATCCATTTCAATTCTGCTTCAATTTAAAAAGTAATACTAAATACCTACAACAGCAGCAGCTATGCAGTATGCATCATAATAGATGCTAAAAAAAAAAAAAAAAACCTCACTGCCTTGAAGTCTGATCCGACTCATAGCAACCCATCCTCGGGTTTCCGAGGAGGTATCACTATGGAAGTAGATTGCCTAACCTTCCTTCTGAGGAGTGGCTGGTGGATTTGAACTGCCAGCCTTCTGGTTAGCAGTCAAGTGCCTTAGGCACTATGCCACCAGAGCTCCTTAATAGATACTAGGGAAGGTTAATATGAAACAAATCCTCTAAATTTTCACATCAAATATGATTCAAATTCATTCTATCTTCTCCATTCTCAGCGTCATTGTCTTTCTATACCATACCCATATCCACTGCCATTGAGTCAATTCCAACTCATAGTGACCCCCATTGGGTTTCCAAGGTGGTAAATCTTTACGGAAATAGATTGCTCCATCTTCCTTCCAAGGAGTGGCTGTGGTTTTGAACAGCCAAACTTCTGGTTAGCAGTCTTAGGCACTGCACCACCCAGCTCCTTTTGTCTTTTATAAAATTCTTACTCACTGCTGCAAGTCAATCTGAGTCATAGTGACACCTCCTTGGGTTTCCAAGGTGGTATCTCTATGGAAATAGATTTCCAATTCTTCCTTCTGAGGAGTGGCTTTATTTCCTACATATTTTAATCCATCTTCTGATCTCCAATCATTCCTCTTCCCTCAAAGCCCACAACAGACCCTTCCCCCACAAAAACACATATGTGTCCATTTCACCAACACTTAAAACTATCAATGGCATAACTAATGTTAATGCCAAACTTAAAAAGTTTGGCCAATGGCTGAGTTGTTATTGTTAGTTGCTGAGAAGTCGATGGCTATTCGACTAATGGCTATTCCATATGTGCAGAGTGAACTGCTCCACAAGATTTTCAAGGCTGTGATCTTTTGGAAGCAGACCACAGGCCTGTTTCCAAGGCACCACTGGGTGGATTTGAATTGCCAACTTCTTGGCTAGTCTTAAGTCCTTAACTATTTGTGTCACCCAGAGATCCCGGTCAATAGTTAGACACAGTATTGTTTTTTTATAATAATTTACAACAAAGTGGCACATTAATACAAGAAGTTTTAAAGCCCAGATTTATTTTGGATAGATTTTATTCAGAACGATAAATATATTCTGTGTATAAAGTCCTAACACTTCCTATAGAGAAAACAAAAACAAAAACTTGTGATGAATGCAGGCTTTTCCAATGTGTTTATTTACAGGAATTACATCCATTAATATCTAATAATTGTTTTGGTTCATTTTATTTCAGTCATAGAAAATGGACAATATGGGCAAATTCTTCTATATACTTCTAATGAATTTTTTTATCCATTTTGTAGTTCTTCATATTCTTTAAATTTAGCCCTTATATATAAGTCTACTGGGAGCTCTGGTAGCGCAGTGCCTAAGTCACTTGACTGCTAACCAGAAGGCTGGCAGTTCAAACACACCAGCCACTCCTCAGAAGGAAGATGGGGCAATCCACTTCCATAGTGATATTGCCTTGGAAACCCAAGGAGGGGTTGCTATGAGTCAGGTCCGACTCGATGGCATATAACAACAACAACATATAAGACTAACTGTGTTTTTTATATTGAAATATGAATGAGTATGGTAGAGTAAGTTTAAAAAAACGGAAAATATGACTTTGGCATCAAAATGTTTATAACCTTTTGTGGTAGTTAAGTTTGTGTGTCAACTTGGCTGGACCTAGTTGAGTGGCTAGGCAGCTGCATGTAGTATTCCCCATGATGAGACTGGTAATTAACTCCATGGTGGAATCTAGGGATGTGGTCTGCTTCCTGCATATAAGGAGAACCCTTGGGGAACGGTTTCTAGCTTATGGCACGCTTGAACCCTGCATATAGCTGTGTCATTGTTCAGCAGCCTGTCATGCTCTGGTGACCTTGGTACTTTTGATGGACTTGAATTAATGGACTGCTGTGTGGTTTGGTAACATCGGGACTGTGCCTTTTTACTTGTCAACCTTGGGCTTGTCAGCCTCAGCAGCCAGCAGTTGAGTGAAGAAAAGGCTCTAGCTTCAGTGGGCCAGGAGCAAGAGGCAGAGCTGAAGCCCAAAAGATTGAGGGACTTTCACTCAGCCCCTCGAGCCTGGTACTTTGAACTCAGACTTAAAGCACTAGGTAACCAGAACACTTTTTACACAGGTAAAGCTTTAATGGAACATCTACTTTAATTTGAATAGGGTCAAAGCAGAAAAATAAGTATGAAATAGTTTGTTCTGCAACCATTATTATCATTATTATGCCAGCTTTGAACTATGTATTTACTATTAGACTAGAATGCATTCAGATGCTCAGCATATACCCTGCACTCTTGAGTCCATTTTCTATGATTTATCATCAATCTTTACATAGAAGTGAGGAAAAATATTTCATAAAGATAAGATATTGGTAAAATATTTCACTTCAATTATATATCACAGGTAATTTTAAGCTATTTTACCTATCAAAGAGAGAGATTATACAAAAAAAAAAAAATCAATGTCATGATTGCTTTTCACAATATACACATATACATACACACATCCTTAAACCCCAAGAATGACTGAGTTTATTTATGCATAAAAGATATCTTATTTGAAAAGAAAAACACATCTAAAAGGAAGCCTGAGGTTTCATTCACTTCTGTACTAATAATACAGGGCTTTAAAAGCTGTTCCTTGAAAAATCAATACAATAATTATTTTAAAGACTATCAAAAGTAAAGGCAGGAGAAATAAAAAACATTTAGACTATTACCATGCCTATTTAAATCATGGGAGCGCTGGTTGCGTAGTGCCTAAGGCACTTGACTGCTAACCAGAAGGCTGGCGATTCAAACCCACCAGCCACTCCTCGGACAGAAGATGGGGCAATCTACTTCCATAGTGATACTGCCTCAGCAACCCAAGGAGGGGTCGCTATGAGTCGGGTCCGACTCGACGGCACATAACAACAACAACAACATTTAAATCATATATGTATGTGTGTGTATACATACATATACAAATATTTATTTATATTTTAATCTGAGGAAAAACATTTACACTGTGAATTTATTTCCCCATCAAAAATTTAAAATATAGCATCTACTTACCAACCCAACACAGTTGCTTAAAGCCACTTTAGTTGTACTATGTTGATCTTGCAAGTATCCTGTGTAATGACAGTTGTCTAAAAAATCATGTTTCCACTGGGGTCCATCTTTCCCCCAATATTCTACTGTAAAATGTTTGGACACAAAATCTGTGTTGAGAGTCAAGTTTAGGTGAAAGTGCTTGCCATAGGCTGAAAGTTTAAAAAATAACTTAGATACTGCCTGCTGTGGATCAATAGGGTCCATACTCCGTCTTCTCCTTGAGTGTTTATCATTTTTCACAGTAAAGCTGAGAAAAGCTCCATTTTGATCAACCCTTATTGGAATAGTTAGCTGGTAGTGTTCAAGATAAGCCAGGAATTCCTCTTTGTAATCACAAGGCAGAGAATCCAGAAAAAACACATGGAAGAAAAGAAAATTTAACAGAACAAAGAAGTAGCAGTATAAACAACAACTGTATTGAT
>NW_006921949.1:2224671-2235409 GCF_000298275.1 Orycteropus afer afer
ATCAAACAAAAATGAAAGAGTAAAGTTTAAAATCTAAATATTAATCAAGTTCTAATTATTTCATTCCTTGAAATAAAATTACTTGTTAATAGTTCTCCATTTAAATTAAATTTTTAAAATACAGTTTCTAAGAGCTAAATTCTACAGGAAATATGAGTATTTTACCATCAAAATAAAAAACAATGAAAAGTCCATATGTGCAAAAGAATAGAGTTTAGCTCAGATAAAATCTGTTCATGAAAGAGTTGTCCAAGGGAGTTTATATGGAATTTCTATAGCCTTGGAGAAACTATTAAAAAGAAAAAAAAAATTACTGGTAGAAATCTAAAATGCCACAGCCACTTTGGAAAACAGTCTGGCACTTCCTCAAAATGTTAACCATGAAGTAACCATATAATCTAGCAATTCTACTTCTAGATATATACCAAAGAAAAATGAAAACATATATCCACACAAAAACTTTTATATGAATGTTCACAGCAGTATTATAGACAAAAAGGGGAAGCAACCCAAATGTTGTCCATCAACTGATGAATGGATAAATAAATTTTGGTATATTCACACAATGGAATATTATTCTGCAGTGAGAAGGGATCCAGTACTGACATATGCTAAAACATGAATGAACCTTCATAATGACTGCCTTCATATTTAAAATTCATTATGCTACCATTATAAAACCATTATTCTGAATGAAAGAAGTGAAAAGACCACATATTGTATGATTACATTGATATGAAATGCCCAGAATAGGCATCTCTAGAGACAGAAAGTAGATTTGTGGTTGCCTAAGGCTGGAGAGGGGGAAGAGGTTTGGAAGGAATTTGGGTTGCCAATGGGTATGGAGTTTCTTTTTTGGGGTGTTAAAAATGTTGTAAAATTGATTGTAGTGATGGTTGCACAGCTCTATAGATATACTAAACACTACTGAATTGTACACTTTAAATGGGTAAATTATGGTATCTTTATTATACTTCAATAAATCTGTTTATAAATCATGAGCTAGAATGAAAATTCAAAGGAGTATTGATTTTCCTCACTTAAATGTCCTAGTTATTGCACATTTACCATCTTAGCCACACCTTCCCTTAGCTAGGTTTACTACTAAGGGAAACCAAATGTCTGCCCACTGCCTCACTGTCTATACATGTGTTTATCCACAAATATAAACTCTCATGAAACCATAACCAAATGGAAATAAGTTGAAAGTGTTTATTTCACTTCTTATAAATGAGTTCATGTTAAATATCAAGGCTTTGTTAATCTGCTTTGAGACCCACACTTTGTACACGTGACCTTCTACACACACATCAAACTATAATAGCCTTGAAAATTTGACTCATTGGTACCCAAAAGTGATGTTCTTTTGTGATTACATTCATGAGAGGCAGATCCAAAAGATACACCTTTCAATAATTCTAAAAAAGATCGGACTTGTCATGGAAAAAAGTTCACTCCTGGAAACTTCTTTGTTAAGATCTTTTGTATGATGTAAAATTCCATTCTATAGAATAAAATTATAGGAGTTTGAGGATTAGAATTTGAAAAGTTGAAATTTTTATAACTCTTATACTTTCACACAAGGTCAAAACCATCCAAAGTGATCCTTAGATCATAATACTAAAGCTTGGAAGGTCATTTTTAAAAAGCATCCTTATTAGAAGGTTTCTGCATCAGAATTTGTCTGGTTTCTTCCCCTTTTACAGCATATATCTTTGGCTTACATTTGAACATGACATTACCATAAATTTTAGCAACTGGATGAGCCTATTAAAATTTAGGATTGAGAATAAGAAGAGGTCTTAGATCTATCCTCTTCCATGAAAGAGCAATCAACTCTAAAATCCACTAGATGTTGATAACTAACAGGACAAATTAAACACTTATGAAACCAGGAATTAACTGACACAATAGGCCTCCCTCCTACCACTATCTATTCCAAATAAAATGTTCACCCAAACTAAATGTTCTGAATCCTTTCCGATTGGAGAAATAGTAGTATTTTTTTTTTTTTTTTTGTCATTTTGAAAAACAGGAATCCTACCTTGAGAACTGTATGAAAGCCTGTGGTCACTATGAAATTCTGACGAAACCATGATGAGGCTCAAAATCCAGGTCACCGTCTTCCACAAAATTTCCATAATTTGAAAAACTGGATGTTTTTTGGAGGGCTACCTATGTGCTAGAGAGTCAACACCATGCCAAAATCGAAGCATAACAATTTTATTTCTTTAATAATTCTTGAAAATCAGTTATTAGATGTTCCACTGTTTAACAGGTATTTTTTCCCAATATTCCGTACTTTCTTCTGTATCTGGATTCATTTTCTCAATCCAAAATGAAAAAAATAATGATGGTAAAACTTTTCATCAACAAAGCATTAGGCTGATTAGTTACTAAAATATGATCATATTTTAACCTAAAAAACAAAAAAAAAATTAAGTTAACTAAAAAATATTCTGAATGGAAACACCTACTATATATTACTGACTACCTCCTAAATATACTAAATGTAGACATAAACTACAAAATAAGTTAATATAATTAATTAGATCATTGTTGTTCTTCATATTCTAAATAAACATTCACAAGACTAAACACAGAATTAGAAACCTAAATAGTTAGCAGCAAATGTCAGAGCTACTTAATAATTAAAAAAGGAATCTGAAGAGAAATCATAAACCATTTTTTTAAAACTTTGAAAAGACCAATGTGTAGAAACAGTGAGCTAATGTCCTTCGATAAAGCAAAAAGTAAAGACTATTTTCACAATCAAAGTTCATTACATGCAAGTGATAAACAGTATGTGACCCTATTCCTGAACATACTTTTTAGCACACTCATATGCAGATATTGATTTTTTTTTTTTTTGCTTTTTGAAGCACCAATCACCTTCTTTGACAAAGTAGATCTACAAAGAGTGACATTTAGCAGCCACCTGTGAACATTCAGCCAGTAGTACAAACTAAACTTCTAAAAAGTTGAACCATATTTACTGTAACCCTTGATTTAGCAAAGGTCTTACATAAGGCAACTTCAACTATCTAGAATACAACAGCAACAACAAAAATGCATCTCAGCAATCACAACAGAGTTCAAATCTTTGTTCATGTACTTTACTTTCACAATACAGTGTCACTCAGAGTCTATGTACATATTTACATTTTATACAGAACACCAGCATAGTTGGCTACCTGATCTCCCAACACAAAACACATTAGAGGAAGAAAACAACAAAGTACATTAGAAGAAGGACTAGATATAAGCTCACCAACAGCACAAAAGCAACAAAAAACAAAAAAGGAGAAGAAATATTAAAATGTAATTTTAGAACTCCAAGGTATTACAGTTTGAAGATGAAGCAAATAAACAAACGTTCCTTACAAAGTTTAACAGTTCCTACTGGATATATCAGGAGCCCTGGGGGGAGCTCTGGTAGTATAGTGCCTAAGGCATTTGGCTGCTAACCAGAAGGCTAGTGGTTCAAACCCACCAGTCCCCCCTCAGAAGGAAGACTGGGCAATCTACCTCCATAGAGATACCGCCTTGGAAACCCAAGAAAGGGTGGCTCTGAGTCAGAAAGGACTTGACGGCAGTGAATTTAGTTCAATGGTTTTTTTTTTTTTGGTATCACAATGGATAAGAGCTCTGCTGCTGACCTAAAGGTTGATGGTTAGAACTCACCCAGCAGCTCCATGAGGGATCTGCTCTGGTAAAAATTACAAACTTGAAAACGCTCTGTGTCACTATAAGTAGAAATGAACTCTGTGGCATCTAGTAACAACACTGAGTGCATGAGAGTCCCTGAGTGCCACAAATAGATAACACGCTTGGTTGCTAATCAAAGAGATGGAGCTGGAGTTTTGAGTCTACCCAGAGGAACTTCAGAAGAAAGTCCTGGTGATCTACTTTAGAAAATCAGCCATTGAAAACCCTGTAGTGTATATTTCGTTGAGTGTATCTTCATATACCCTACCAAATTTAAAAAAAAAAAAAAAAAAAAGAAGAAGAAAAGAAAACTCTATGGAGCATAATTCTACTCTGAAACACACAGGGTCACCATGGGTCAGAATGAAATCAACGGCAACTGGCAACAACTGGCACTGTGTGCATAACTGTGGTACTCAGTATCTAATATTCATAATACTATGTTTGAGTCAGAAATAATAGATTAAATTATTTTTAATAAGGAAAATTACTGTTAATGAGATAAAGTAGTATATAAAGGCTATTAGAAAGATTTTCATCCCAAATTTTTAATACAGGGATTATCACATAGCAAATGCTCACTACATATTTTTTGCTTGAAAAATAAATAGTGACAAAAATAAAATCACTTCAGGTATGTAAAAAGATATTGGTAATTAATTGGAAAGTTAACTTTTGTGGAAAAAAGCACTTTATGGTGCTAGAAATAGTGGTTACTACAACATAGAAAACAACCATTTAAAATTTCTGACATCTGTCTCCAAGTTATTAAACTGCTAAACCTTTGAGAAACTAATTCATTAATCAGCAAACACTGTCATATAACATGTCCTCATGTTACAACAACATGTTGTTGTTGTTGTTATGTGCCTTCAAGTCAGCCCGAACTCATAGTGACCCCTCCTTGGGTTTTCGAGGCGGTATCACTACAGAAGTAGATTGCCCAACCTTCCTTCCGAGGAGTGGCTGGAGGGTTTGAACTGCCAGCCTTCTGGTTAGCAGTCAAGTGTCTTAGGCACTACACTATAACAACATGAGGACACAGAAAAATGTAAGGCACATTCCTTGCCCTTTAGGAGCTCATAATCTAAGTAGCAAAGAAAAAATTAAAGGCTGCTTGTGACAAGTGCCATAATAAAGATATGCAAAGGGGTTAGAGGAGATCAGATGAGAGAGATGACTTCTGGTTAGAGGAGGATGGGTTATGAAAAGTTATGGAAAAAGCTGTATTTGAGATAGACCCCGGAAAAAGGACAGAGTTTCACAAGTCAAATTACCAGAACAATCATTACAAAAAGAAGAAACAGATTATACAAAGTCTGATGGCAAGAAAAAAATGGGAAATAGTAAATTTTAAAAATAAATAGTAAATAGCATTAGTAATAACAGAGTCTTGTGGCACAGTGGTTAATCACTCAGCTGCTAACTGAAAAGTTGTCCATTCAAACCCACTAGCCACTCCATGGGACACAGATGTAGCAGTCTGCTTCTATAAAGATTTTCATCCTTGGAAATCCTGTGGGTCTGTCCTATGAGGTCCCTGTAAGTCAGATTTGACTCTATGGCAATGGACATCAATGGTAATACTAAAAGTAAAATTGTTTGCTATGCAGAAGATTAATATAACATCTGCAAAGGCAGTTCAGGGTGAGATAAAAAATAATGGAATTTTAATTACATGTTACTTCTTTTAATCTTTACAACAATCTTGTGAAATAGGTATTACCATGCCTATAGAGACAGACTCTCTGATATCCCCCAATAATCCCACATCCTGATATTTATACCCTTGTATAATCTCCTTCTCTTGAGTAATTTGATTCTAACCAACAGAATACTTCAATGTTGAGGGGATGTTATTTCTGAGACTAGATTACGAAAGATTCTTACTTTCATGTTGCTAGCTAATTCCCTCTTGTTGGCTTTGATGAAGCAACCTGCCAGATGGAGAGATCTACAAGGCACAGAACTAAGGGTGGCTTCAAGACAACCACCAACCATTTGATAAAGTCAACACAAATTAAGGACAAAAATTCTCAGAAAACTAGGAATAGAAGGAAAATTCCTCAACATAATTAAGGATGTATGTACAAGTAACCACCACACGCCTGTTTGTCATAGTGTGGTGGCTTGAGAGTTGCTATAAGGTTGGAGGTTATGCCACTGGTATTTCATACACCAGCAGGTCACCCCTTGTGGACAGATTTCAGCAGAGCTTTCAGACTAAGATAAAAGGAGAAGAAGGAAGGGACCATCAACTTCTGAAAAACTGGTCACTTAAAACCTTATCAGACAGTAAAACACTGTCTGATATATTACTGGAAAACTTTATGAACAGCAGGGAAACACTGCCTGGCATAGTGCCAGAAATGAGCTCTTCAGGTTGAAAGACACTGAAAATATGACAGGGGCAGAGCTGCCTCCTCAAAGCAGAGTCAACCTTAACAATGTGGATGGAATAAAGCTGAAAAGGACTTTCATCTGAGGTTGGGGAACAACTCAAAATGGGAAGAAAGAGATATAAACATTTATTAATAATTGGAATCTGAAACATACAAAGTATGAGTCTAAGAAAATTGAAAGTTGTCAAAAGTGAAATGGAATACATAAAGATCAGTATCCTAGGCATTAGTGAGCTGAAGTGGAGTGATACTAGTCATTTTGAATCAGACAATCATACAGTCTACTATGCCAGGAATGACAAATTGAAGAGGAATGGTATTACATCCACTGGCAAAAAGAACATTTCATGGACTCACTTCGATGGATTGGCTCTCAGCTCAACAGTAGAAACACCTATATGCAGAACACATACCCCAAGGCAATGTAGCTTCCTCCTCTAGGGAAATGCACCCCTTAGATCAGTCAGCCATGAGACACCAGAGGGCTAGCATTCACACAGAGGGAAAGCTGGACAGACAGGATTGCAGAGTTAAGAAGGGAACAGGGATGAGGTAGTCACAGGGGGAGGGGAGGGGAGTTTTTATGGTTTGGGATGGTAATCGACAGTGAAATCAAATGGGCATGAACTGTTGAATGTAAATCAAATTTACTTTGTAAATTTGTACCCAAGCACACACACATACACACACACAAAGAACATTTCAACATATATCCTGAAGCATGATGCTGTCAGTGATAGGATAATGTCCATATGCCTACAAGGAAGACTAGTTAATACTACTATTAGTAAAATATACATACCAACCACTAATGCCAAAGACAGAGAAATGAAAGACTTTTACCAATTTCTGTAGTCTGAAACTGATAAAACATGAAATCCAGATGTATTGATTATTCCTGGTAATTGGAATGTGAGAGCTGGGAAAAGGAAGATGCGTCAGTAGTTAGAAAATACGGGCTTGGTGGCAAATGATACCAAAGATCACATGACAGAATTTTGCAAGACCAATGACTTATTCATTCCAAATATCTTTTTTCAACAACATGAATGGTAACTAAACATGTGGACCCTGTCAGATGGAATACACAGGAGTCAAACTGATTACACATGTGGAAAGAGACAATGGACAAGCTCATTATCATTAGTCAAGACAAGGCCAGGAGCTGACTGTGGAAAAGACCATCAATTGCTCCTCTGCAAGTTCAAGGTGAAGCTGAAGAAATTGAAAACAAGTCCATGAGAGACAAAATACAACTTTGATAATATCCCACCTGAATTTAGAGAGCAGCTGGAGAATAGATTTAATGCACTAAGCACAAAAGACTGAAGACCAGACAAGTTATGGAATGACACCAAGAACACACATGAAAAACAAAAAGTCATTAAAAACACAGGAATGGAAGAAAAGACAGAAATTGATGTCAGCAGACACTCTGAAACTTGGCTCCTGAATGGAGAGCAGTTGAAGCAAATAGGGGGGAAAAAAAGATGAAAGAAATGAACAGAAGATTTTAAAGGGCAGCTTAAAAGACAAAATAAAGTACTATGATGAAACATGCAAAGACTTGGATCTAGAAACCAAAATGTAAAAACACCAATGGTATTGAAGAAAGAAGTACAAGCTGCACGGAAGGATTTGGTGAAAAACCAGGCTCCAGGAATTGATGGAATACCCAGTGAGATATTTCAACAAACAGATTATAATAGCATAGACAGATTAGAATTTCTGGGAGATGAATATATGTTCTACCTTCATAACCTAAAAAAAAAAAAAAAAAAAAACTCACTGCCGTGGAGTCGGTTCCAACTCATAGCGACTCCCTCCTTGGGTTTCCGAGGGGGTATCACTACAGAAGTAGATTGCCCAACCTTCCTTCTGAGAAGTGGCTGGTGGGTTTGAACCACCAGGCTTCTGGTTAGCAATCAAATAAATGCCTTAGGCACTATGCCACCAGAAGTCTTTCATAACCTAAAGCTCCATGTTAATCTTGTTCAAATTAAACACTGCCATATTCTACTACTTGTAGTCATAAATCACACAAGAATCCTGCCCCTGCAACCACATTCCTAAAATCATAAAATCAAGATAGGAGCAGCCCACAAGACAGAGACCACATTCCTTAGATCATGAGATTAAAGAAGGGACACTGCAAAAGAAGTAACGCAAATACAAATTTACTGCTTAGATGGCATTTCCTGGTAATAGGCCATTCTTGAGATGTCTTCTAGCCAACTACCCATGGTCAGTGTTAACCAGTTTTGGAGCCTGCATACCCCTGCCCTCCTTTACCGCCTAATAAACTAAGATGGTCAATCCAAGACAAGACCGAGACTTGAACCAAAAGCAAACAGCAGAATACACCTGTGCAGAAGAAGTCCTGGCATCCATGTTGGAACACACAGACTCCATCTTAGAAAAAGACTGTGCATGCACCTGAAGGAAATTGAGGTCTATCTCAGGAATTTATCACAACCTCATTCTGCTTCCTGACTTTCACAAAAGAGTCAGGATTTTATGAATACCTGCCTGCACAAGGTCTTTTGAAATCATGTACTCCACAGCCTTCAAAACTACTATAAAAACCCCTAGCTTTTAAGGCTCGGAGAGACACGTGGTATTGCCTATGGCCCCACATGTCTCCACATTGCAAGAGTACTATCCTCTTATTAAATTTCTTTCTGAGCTACAGCTGACTTTCTAGTTACTATTCTGGAACTCGGTCTGTGACAAGATGCAGTCCTGGAGACACTTACATATTTATGCCAAGCAATTAGTATGACAGCTACCTGGTCAAATGACTGGAAGAGATCCATATTTGTGCCCATTCCAAACCAAGCTGATCCAACAGAATGTGGAAAATATCAAACAATATCATTAATATCACACACAAGTAAAATTTTGCTGAAGTTAATTCAAAAACAGTTGTAGCAATATATTGACAGGGAACTTCCAGAAATTCAAGCTAAATTCAGAAGAGGAAATGGAATGAGGGGTATCATTGCTGATGTCAGATGCATCTTGGCTGAAAGCAAAGAAGACCAGAAAGATGTTTACCTGTGTTAAGGTGGGTTTATTGACTACACAAAGGCATTTCACCATGTGGATCATAACAAATTTTGGATCAAGCTGCAAAGAATGAGAATTCCTCAACAATTAATTGTGCTTATGAGGAATATGAACACAGACCAAGAGGCTGTCATTTGAAAAAAAGTGGAGATACTGCATGGTTGAAAATCAGGAAGGGTCTGTGCCAGGGTTGTATTCTTTCATCATACTTATTCCATTTGTATGCTGAGAAAATAATCTGAGAAGGTGGACTATATGAAGAACACAGTTTTAGGATCCCAGGAAGACTCATTAACCACATGTGATATGGAGATGACACAACCTTGCTTGCTGAAAGTGAAGATGACGTGAAGCACTTACTGATGAAGAATAAAGATTACAGTTTTCAGTATGGGATTACACCTCAACATAAAGAAAACAAAAATCCTCATAACTGGACCAATAAGCAGCATCATGATAAATGAAGAAAAGATTGAAGTTGTCAAGGATTTCAAGGATTTCAAGTTGTCAAGGATTACTTAGATCCACTGTCAACACCCATGGAACAAGCAGTAAGGAAATCAGACATAGTATTGCACTGGGCAAATCTGCTACAAAAGACTCTTTAAAGTGTTAAAGAGCAAAGATGGCTCTTTGAAGACTAAGGTTCACCTAACTCAAGCCTTGGTACTGTCAGTCACCTCATATTCATGTGAAAGCTGAACAATGAATAAGACCAAAAATACTTTTGAATTGTGGTGTTGGTGAAGAATACTGAAAATATTACAGACTGCCAGAAGAATGAATAAATCTGTCCGGGAAGAAGTGTAGCAAGAATGCTCCTTGGAAGCAAGAATGGCAAGACTTCATCTCACCTACTTTGGTCACGTTGTCAGAAGGGACCATTCATTGTAGGTTATCAAGCTTGGTAAAACAGAGGGTCAGCAAACAGAAACAAGACTTTCAACAAGATGGATTGATACAGTGACTGCAATGATGGGCTCAAGCACAGCAAGGATCATGAGGATGGTGCAAGATTGAGCAGCATTTCATTCTGTTTTACGTAGGGTCACTATGAGTCAGAGCCTACTCAATGGCACCTAAGAACAACAACATATCTGACAAGGGTTTAATCTCCAAAATTTATACAAAACTTCAACATCTCAACAACAAAATGGCAAACAATACAATTTAAAAATGGGCAAAGGACGTAAGCAGATATTTCACTACAAAAGACATTCAAGTGGCTAGCAAAAATATGAAAAGATGCTTGTGATCATAAGCCATTGTTGTTGTTGTTGTTAAGTGCCGTCAAGTCGTTTCCAACTCATAGCGACCCCATGCACAGCAGAACAAAACACTGCCCGATCCTGCGCCAGCCCCACAATCCCTGCTATATTTGAGCCCATCATCACAGCCACATCTCGTTGAAGGCCTCCCCCTCTTTCGTCGACCCTCCACCCTACCAAGCATAACATCCTTCTCCAGGGAATGATCCCTTCTTACAACATGACCAAAATAGGTGAGACGAAGTCTGGCCATTCTTGCTTCCAAGGAGCATTCTGGCTGCACTTCCTCCA
>NW_006921949.1:2237764-2257561 GCF_000298275.1 Orycteropus afer afer
GGGCATCCCTGAGTTTTTTCTCCTCACCTGTATCCCTGGGGCTGACTGCTCTTCTGTCTGGGTTCAAGGCTTTTATCCCCTTTCTCCTGCTCTTCCGGCCTGCTACTCTGGGCGGGCCTGAG
Organism: Orycteropus afer afer; assembly: GCF_000298275.1. Lineage (NCBI taxonomy): Eukaryota > Metazoa > Chordata > Mammalia > Tubulidentata > Orycteropodidae > Orycteropus > Orycteropus afer. Next base: position 2,237,887 of record NW_006921949.1, read on the forward strand.
TTTCCCCTCCTCACCTAATCCCTTCAGCTGATTGCTCTTCTGTCCAGGTTCAAGGCATTTATTCCCTTTCTTCTGCTCTTCCGGCCTGTGACTCTGGGCGTCTCTGAGTTGTCTCTCCTCACCTGTAACCCTGGGGCTGACTGCTCTTCTGTCTGGGTTCAAGGCTTTTATCCCCTTTCTCCTGCCATTAAAGGGATGCAAATCAGAACTACAATGAGATAAATCTCACCCCAGAAATAATGGCACTGATCAAAAAAACAGAGAACAATGAACACTGGCAAGGCTGTAGGGAGACTGGAACTCTTATACACTGCTGATGGGACTGCAAAATGGTACAACTACTATGGAAATTGATATGGTGCTTTCTTAAAAAGCTACAAATAAAAATACCATAAGATCCAGCAATCCCACTCTGAGGTATATATCCTAGAGAAATAAGAACTGTAACACAAATAAACATATGCATACCAATATTCATCACAGTATGATACACAGTAACAAAAAGATATAAACAATCTAAATGCCCATTAATGGATGAATGGATGAAAAAATATGGTGTATACATACAATAGAATACTATGCAACAATAAACAGTAATGATGAATCTGCAAAACATCTCACAACATGGATCAATCTGGAGGACATTATGCTGAATGAAATAAGTAAAACACAAAAGGACAAATATCACAGATCCATTTTAAAAAGACAAGAATAGATTTACTGATACAAAGAAACGTTATTTGATGGTTGGTTACCAGTGAGAGAAGGGACAATCACCAACTCGATAGTAGAAAAGAGTTAATTCTGGTGAAGTGAAAGGCAATACAGAATATGGGCTAAGTCAGTACAATGTGACCAAGGCAAAGGAAGACACAGAGAGGTATACAAGAATAAATAACTGTGGTATATGCAATAACATACACAATCTTGCAACAGCAGTAATAAGTAACAATTATTTGTTAACAGATCTATAGGTAATATATATGTTAATAGGTGAGGGAGGTTATATGGGAGTATGCCTGTGTACATATATGGGTATAAACCAAAAGCAAAACTAAACCCACTGCCGTCGAGTTGGATTCGACTCACAGCGACCCCTCCTTGGGTTTCTGAGGCGATATCACTACGGAAGTAGATTGGTCAACCTTTCTTCCAAGGAGTGGCTGGTGGGTTTGAACCACCAGCCTTCTGGTTAGCAGTCAAATGCCTTAGGCACTATAGGTACAATGGTAGATATTTCTGCAAATGTATTTATAAATGCTGCATGTATACTCATATACATATAATAGTGCATAAAGGGGGCAAAGTTACAGAAATTACTTAGACATCAGGACTGAATCACTGGACTTGAAGGCCAAGGACTACAGTTTCAGGGGACAGCTAGGTCAATTGGTAAAACAGAGTTCATAGAGGGAATGTTCTACATCCTAGCCTGGTGAGTAGCATCTGGGGTCTTAAAAGCTTGTGAGCATCCATCTAAGTAGCAACTGTTTATCTCTTCTCACCTGGAGCAAAGGAAAATGATGAAAAACAAAGACTCAAGGAAGCAAGCAGTCAAAGGCCCACATGAATGACAGCCTCCTCTAACCTGAGACTGGAAGAACTAGACGGTGCACAACTACCACTAACAATCACTCTGTCCAAGATCATAATCTCCCAATTAGAATGGTGAAAAATGCAGAAAATTGAAAGTAAATAAATAAATAAATAGACCAAGCTTAACGGCCTGAAAGAGACTAGAGGAACACCACAAACTATTGCCCTGAGACAATTATCTACTTTGAAAGTGAAGATACTCCAGAGGCTACCTTTCAGGCAAACAAGATGTGACTATAAAAGAAACAATAACACTTGTGAAGAATGTGCTCCTTAGAACAATTAACTGCATTTCAGTATCAGATTGTTGTTGTTATGTGCTGTTGAGTCAGACCTGACTCATAGAGACCCCTCCTTGGGTTTCCAAGGCAGTATCACTATGGAAGTAGCTTACCCAACCTTCCTTCTGAGGAGTGGCTGGTGGCTTTAACCGTCAGCCTTCTGGTTAGCAGTCAAGTGCCATAGGCACTATGCTACCAGAGCTCCCTCAATATCAGATATGCCTCTTTTAAAGGAAGATTGCATCATAAAGTGCATGTATGTATGTATTTGAGCTAATTTTCTAGTAGTAATGATAGATTTGTACTGAATCATTCATCCATTTTCCCGGGCTTTGAAACTAACGATACAAATTTACAACATCCTTAAGTTAAACAAACTAGAGTTACAACCTTGTTTCTACACTAGCTACAGTATCAGGCACATGAATATTCATTGTTGTTAGGTGCCCATCAAGTTGGTTCCAATTCATAGCAATCCGATGTACATGTACAACAGAACAAAACATTGCCCAGTCCTGTGCCATCCTAACAAACCTTGCTATGCTTAAAGCCATCATTGCAGTCACTATATCAATCCATCTTGTTGAGGGTCTTCTCTTTTTTTGCTGATGCTCCAAGTTACCAAGCATAATATCCTTCTCTAGGGGGTGTTACTCAGTGCATTTAAATTTCTTTCTCCTTTCTTACTCTCCTCCTCACTCCCCATTTTTTTCAAGCATCCAGAGCATAGTGAAGACCTTAACCGTTAGTAAATAAATGAGTTCCCACTCAGCTAAAATCAACAACTAACATATCTAACCCATCTTAGTCACCTATACAATAAAAATGAATGAGTTAATCTACTTTCTAACAGCTGCTGGAAAGGTTAATCTGGACACCATAAACAAATATGTGTGTGTACTGGCTTTTATAGACAGAGATCTCAAAGTTCAGACTAGTAAATGATTAGAAAAATTTCTAGAAATTACAATGTGTTAATTCTTTAAGTTGTATAGCAGAAGCATTAGGATGTCGTGGAAATCACCAAGGCTCTGAGGCCTGACTTAACCCCAAGTTACTTAGCCCCTCTGAATCTGTTTCCTCACCAATAAAATCACAATAATTATTTCTACCTGACAAAGACTTGTTGAGAGAGTAAATTAGATTACGCATGATATAAAGTGTCTCATTAGTTTAATGGCTAAGTAAATGCTAGCCCTCTTCCTGTCATTGTCTAACATTTCATTTTTCAAAGGCCTTCTTTCAAATATAGTTTCATGTTCCTTCTTCTCCCAAAAAATGTCAAATAATAGTTGGATACAATATTAGAAATCAATCAACTAGGTTGTAATAGTATAGACTGATTAGAATTTCTGAGAGATGAATATGTGTTTTAACTTCATAGCCTGAGTTCCATATTAATCTTGTTCAATTTAAACATTGCCTTATTCTATGACTTGTAGCCATAATCACATAAGAATCCCACCCCTGCAACCACATTCCTAAAATCATAAAACCAAGACAGGAACAGCTCATAGGACAGTACAACCGCATTCCTCAGATCCTGAAACTAAGGAAGGGACACTGCAAAAGAAATAACACAAACATAAATTAACAGGCCATTCTTAAGATGTCTTCTAGCCCCTACTCGTGGTTAGTGTTAACTAGTTTTGAAGCCTGTGCATCCCTGCCCTCCTTCACCACCTGATGAACCTTCACCACCTGATGAACTAAGATGGCTGATCCAAGAAGAGACTAAGACTCAAACCAACAGCAAACAGCAGAATATACCTGCCCAGAAGTCCTGGCATCCATGTTGGAACACACAGACTCCATCTTAGAAAGAGACTGTGCATGCACCTAGCCTGAAGGAGGTTGAAGTCTATCTCAGGAATTTATCACAACCTTGTTCAGCTTCCTGACTTTCGCAAAATGGTCAGGATTTTATGAACACCTGCCTGTGTAAGGTCTTTTGAAATCACATATCCCAAGGCCTTCAAAATTACTATAAAAACCCTAGCCTGTACCAATGCCAACTGCTGGGAAAGGGATGAAATCTGGAGATCCTGGATAGAGTGAGGAAAAATGTGGAGCAAAATTCAAAAACACAAATATGACCAAAATTGCTAGTTGGAGAGAGACTAGTGGAACCCCCAAGACCATGGTTCCCAGTTACCCTTCGAGCCTAGAAATGGACTCATTTACATGGATTGGCTCTCAGCCCAACAGTAGAAAGACCTACATACAAAACACCTAGTCCAGAGTAATGTACCCACTTACTCTAGGGAGATGCACCCCTTGGATCAATCAGCCATGACACACCAGAGGGGTAGCACTTACATAGGGTAGCACTCACATAGAGGGAAAGCTGGACAGACAGGAATGCATGGATGAGAAGGGCACAGGGAGGGGGTGGTCACAGGGGGGAGGGGGGAAGAAATTTTTTTATGGCTGGGGATGGCAATCGGGGCTGTAAAATCAGATGTGCGTGAACTGTTGAATATATAACAATTTGGTATGTAAATTTGCACCCAAAAATAAATAAATTAATTTAATTTAATAAAAACCCTAGCCTGTAAGGCTCAGAGAGATACACATGGTATTGTCTCTGGCCCCGTGTGTCTCTACCATGCAAAGGTTGTTGTTGTTGTTATTTGCCGTCGAGTCGGCCCCGACTCATAGCGACCCCTCCTTGGGTTTCCGAGGCAGTATCACTACGGAAGTAGGATTGCCCAACCTTCCTTCCGAGGAGTGGCTGGTGGGTTTGAACCGCTAGCCTTCTGATTAGCAGTCAAGTGCCTTAGGCACTATGTTACCAGAGCTCCTATGCAAAGGTTACTATCCTCTTATTAAACTTCTCTCTGAGCAACAGGTGACTTTCTAGTCATTATACTGGAACGTGGCCTGCAACAGGTTGTATTATCTTTTATAGCAAACATTTGGCTGCTAAGCAGAAGGTCCATGGTTCAAACCCACCAGGTGCTCCATGGGAGGAAGATGAGGCAATCTCCTTCTGCAAAGATTTACAGCTTTGGAAACCCAATGGGGGTCACAATGAGTTGAAATCGACTAGATGGAAGTGAATTTTTTTTTTTTTAATAGAGAACTTAGATCATGATAACTATGCTTACAACTATTTGAAATTTGAAAACAGAATAAAAAAATTACATTTTAGTTTAATTTCACATATGCTTTTTTCCCTAGTACAAATATACTAGCCAATAAAGTTAAGAGATCATTTACCTGCACCCATGCATCAAAGCTACACTAGCCAAGTTAAGACAATACACAGTACAGTGATTCCCTTGGTAGTCTGCCCTGGTTAAAGGGTATTATTTGTCTTTTTTCCTTTGATTATCTCTTTACTTCCCACTCAAGTAACCTGGGAGTAGCCAAGGTAATAATTTCCTCTCACGAACTATTATTATGGAATTAAAGAACATGTATAATATCCTCCTCAACTTCTTTCATCCAGCTTAACTCTGGTTATATATTTTAAAGCTCAAGTATATTTTAAAGTCTCCAATGAGGAAGTAATAATACCATCTTCATTTCAGGTATTTAATTTTTATACATGAAAATTAACTTCTCACTTCATTTTCCATTTATTCTCTTAACAATTATGTACTGTTATCAACTATATGCCATGGCTACCATTAGGTTCTAACTACAAAAATCTCCAGATCATTTATAGACTTCATGAGATTAGTTTCCAGAGAAAATGTTAATTCAACATATAAATTATTCAGAACTTAACAAGCAAAGCAAATGAGCCAGAAGCAGAAATGCAGACCATTTTATGATAATCAAGCCCTAAATTACCCATAGTACTAATTTTTTCCCTCAGATATCAAGTATAAACACGTTATTTGTATATTATTCTTTTCTGAAAAATAAAAACAATACGTTTTTTCTCTTAAGGTTAACTCAAAAAGTTGATAATCAACCATGTCATTTGGTAGGACCAAGAGAACTATTCACCTCTTTCTCTCCCAAAAAAAACTGTTCCAAAGAATATGCTATTAACTCTCTCAATATATTAACTCTCTTCATTTTCTCACTAAAGTTACAGACAGGGTAAGAGTTGGCTTAGAGGTCCATCTAAACCACTAGTAGCTACAAGTGGTTGCTAAGGAAATGAAGAGGAAATGGCAAGGCAGACAAGAGTAGGAATTAATCTTACAGGTATTGGACTAGATATGAAAAACATTATAGTATTTCAGGCCTTGAGGTTAGAGGGTTTTTCCCCGTGGGAGTCACAGAAACATTAATACTACTACAAAATTTCATTGGCTGCCATTTGTGGCAAATGAGTAAATTTGATTTGTTTGAAATAAACTTATTTGTCTCTATATACTATTGCTCAAAAATTCAAAACACCAAGCAATCACATTAACACACTAAATTAATATAAACTAGAGTTCAGCTACTAGAGTTCAGGTGAAATACATGAAACACAAGATATACAAGAAAATTATCTCAAAAATTAGTTTTCTTAATTTCCTTCAACCACCAGTCCTGTTTCTTTGTCATAAATTCTGAGAACTGTCATTTTCTCATCTAAAAGTCTCAGTTTAATCAACATACCCTTAAAAAAAAAAAGAAAAAAAAAAAGTCCAAGAAATCAGAACATAAAAGAAAATGTTGAAAAATCACACTCCAGTGTCTTTTTAAAGATTCCTTTTAAAAGTTCAGTTTCTCCTTTCCTCCCCTGTCCTGCCCCCACCCCCATTCCACTTCGCCCAGACAGAGGGTAACAGTCTGAGCTGCCCTGGTTGAGTTGATCCTAAAGTTAACATTCAGCAGCCCATTTCCAGACAGCAGCGCTAAATCTATTTGGATAAAACGCGTGTGACCCAGACAGTTGGCATTTAGCCCAAACGCGTTGCACCGGCAGCTCAAATAAAAACAAGAGTAAGAAACTCACTCTCTTGTTCCCTCTCAGTGCGCTGTCTCACTCTCTCGCTCTCTTTGCTTCTAGTACAATGAAAGAAATTACCAAAGACAGAATTGTAGTACAGATTATCAGAAGGCGGCTTTCCAATATCCCTCCAGCACTTTCGGGCCCCTCCCACCGCAAATCCCTGAACTTTGTCCCATACACTATATATACAGACATACCTCGATAAACAAGGCTCCGGAGGGTTATGAGTCTAGCACGTCCCAAGTGGCCAAAAGTAAATCAAAAACACACGCTTCCATCCTTTGATTAGCCTATTAAGAGCTTAACATATCCTGGAGCATCGGGGCTACAGCTAGCACATTAATGCTGCCCTCTGAGCCCAGGCATAAAATATGCACTTGTCTGACTACTTAAGACACTGACATGAAACTGTAAAAGGCAGGTTTTTCTTTAAGAAATCTGGAAATCGGTATAAAATACACCTTATAATTTCTCTGTCGATTACTATTTGGTGATTAGTTAAAATAGCACAATAATCATAATCAAGTCATACTACATAAAACATGTATATTCATATAATAAATGTAATTTTTTGCATCATAAAATATTTGCAAGACCCAGAATCCTCCAACTCCCGACTAGTCTGGAGTTAAAAAGATTTCTATCTATAAAATGAGTTCAGTCAAGCTCACTTATTGCCATTAAAAAAAAAAAAAAAAAAACTCACAGAAAAAAGTTTTCTACGCGTTATTCGGAAGACAAGCAAAGCACAAGTCAAAAAAAAAAAAAAGTTTCATTGAATATTGTGAAGTCTTCCTTACCGTTTTCATCTCCAAATTCTGATAAAAAGTAAGTTTCAAACAATAGATTGCACTGGACGACTCACGTACTCCCTCGCCTCTCTGCCTTTTTTTTTTTTTTCCCTTTTTCTTTGCCCCCCTTTGCAAAGCCACACCAGGCAGTTATTCTGCAGCCAGAATAAAACCCTATAGTCTAGCTAACCCGGGCTTTGGAGGACGGACTTTCCGATTTGGCAGAAAAAGAGATGCTTTCAATATATCCAGGCTATCACCCTGAGATGCTGCCTTTGCAAACCCCCTTTCTTTCCACCACCACTACCCCAAAAAATAAAAGGAAAGGAAAAAAGAAAGGAAGGAAAACAGGCTTATTGGGGGTGGAAGTGGTGCCCTCTCTTCCTGGACAGCTTAGTGCCTTTGCTATGCAAATAACATGTGAAGAGCATCAAAAGGTATCAGGAGAAAAGAAGACAAGAGGAGCAGGAAGGGCAGCAAAGTTTTGTTGAAGTAGCCCTAGATCTCACTACCGGCCCCCGGCCAACTTGAATTGCAGCAGGAGAAAATTTTGGCAGCTTTTCCTCGGAGGCAGAGCACACTGACGTCAGTCTGCAGATGTGCCTGGGCTGCGTCGGGTGCGCATGTGTCCTGGGTCGTCACGTGGAGGGGGAGGGGAGGTAGAGGTACAATCGGGGTAACCAACTACCAGCCATTCAGAAAGGCTTAGACAATGTCAACTTTTCCACCCTGTGAATGAGACAAATTCTGGCCTCTCTAACCTCTCTCCCCTACCCCACTCCGCCTCTTTTCCTCTTCTCTAACCTCTTTTAGAAATTCTAGCCTGATTTGTTATTAGTTGTTTCTTGGAAAAAGAAAGGGGGTAGGGAGAGGTTCGATGATTTTAGACGGACTAATGTCGCTAGTAAGAGCTCTGGTGACACTCTGTTATTTATTTTTTTAGTCTGCACATAAAAATGTTAAAAGTTACATATGTTTATTATAAACAGCGCCCTTTAAGAAACTTACAGCAAACTCAGATCAGTGTAGCAGACAGATTTCATGTGTATAAAACGCCTGTTTTATATGTACCTTTAACAAGTTAGATTGTCACCAAAGAGAAAGTAAACTAAGATCAGCACATTTTCCACTTGATTATCGGCTTTAGGTTATGCGGAGCTTTAAAAGAAAGAAAGTGGGGGGAGAAAGGTGGGGGAGGGAAGAGAGAAGCTTGCATTATTTCCAGATGAGGGTGAAACTGGATGGTGTTTTAAAGTGCAACCGGGGAAAGTTACAAGTGGAGTGTATTTTTTCTTAAGTGACTACATTGAATGAAATCTCTGTGACTGCCTAAATGAAAATAAATCCTAAGTCAGAAACACTTCCCTCTCAAAAGAGGGGATTGGGGGACAGGGACACTCATGCGATCTCAAGATAAACAAAGCCTCAAAACTGGCTCTTTAACCTTCCCAATCCCTGCCTCCCTCCACCCTCCTTTTCTTCTCTTACACACCAGCTGCCAGTTCAGACTTTTAGCATAAAATACTGCTGCTACAACGTAGCACTTTCACTTTCATTTGCTGGGAGAAAGCCACTGGCATTAAACTGTAGAGAAAATGCCCAAATATGTTTTCTATGTCCTAAGAAAGCAAACAAAGTCTGGCACACAAATCGGAAACGGGAAAAAAAATGTGAAAATAGCTCAGGACAAATGTTGCTTTCTACGGTGTAATTTGCTGCATCATTCATCTATCTCTGCCCTGGAGTGGAGTGTAGGGAGCGGTTTAAGACATTCCGAGTTTGGGTGAGGGGGAGAGGGAGGGAGGAATTGACGCCTTGACATTCCAGTCCTTAGTTATTGCCAAGTCAATTTCCGAGGGCCAGAACCAGAAAAGGGAATTGGACCAGAGAGAAGGGGGTGGAGGGGAGGACCATTCTGAATACCAGCTCTAAAGTTTCAAGCTTCTGCTAACATTATTGCCCATTTGATTTTTTTTTTTTCCCCATCCTACGCCGGAGGTAGTACGTGTAATTCTTCTGGTGAATCCATGAATAGTTGGCTAAAAGAAAGCATGAATCAGACCAAGAACGTCCAAGAATATAGTTATTTCAATTTTTCTTCAAGGGGTGAAAAGGGAAAGCATCTGTCCACAGAGTCAATAATCCTCATCTTGACCTCAATCAGTAGTACTTGGCTCAATGCCATTTAAACATATAAGAAATACATCCTGTGGTTGGTACTGACAATTATAAATGATGATGATTTATATAGATATAATGTTGCATTAAAATACATGAGATGGCTCAACATCACAGGAAAAATTGGAAACACCAAAAATAAAAGGAGTGGGCACCAACCTAGGTTTCCACCAATAACAGTTTAAATAGCTATGAACTCTCCTTAATTTCTCAAGAACCGGCAATAGATACATACAGCCAGCATGACAAACAAAAGTGTGAACAATAATCATTTATATAGACTATCTCAAAAGTGTTTATTCTCAAGTAAGATATGCTGTCCTAGAAAGTAGTGGCATTGTAAAGGAAAGAAGTACTGTAATAAGTAAAATGGGTAATTACTTGTTCAAAGAGTGCCATCCTGCGTCTAAACGGAGTAATGAAAACTTTCTGGTAGATTTCTCTTTTTTTTTTCCCCCTCCTCCAAATGACTATGTCTTAAGGTGGGAAGTGAAATAAAAAAAAAAAAACATGTATGACCAGGATGAAAATTATTAACATGAGAAATGCTGAAGCGTCAAATTATACATACACATACACACACATACATACATTATATGTTTTTTTAATTTTTCCATAATAAATATATTATATTTATGAATTTATGAATGTTATTGTGGAAATTTCAAACATACACAAAAGTAGAAAAAATAGTATAAGGAAACCCCAATGTAGCCATCACTCAGTGTCAAATATTGTCAACCAAGTTCATTTTATCTCTATCCCCATTTACTCACTACACCCCACTGTATTATTTTGATGCCAATCCCAGATGTAATTTAATTGCATCCATTAAGTATTTCTCAAACAAAAGAAGGAAAAACAAAGGAGAAAGAAAAGAAAAAACATAACTACTACTATATCATTTCTTCTTAAACAATGACAATTTCTTTATTTCATCAAATGTGTTTCCCCAATTGCAAATAAAGTCTTACCAAAAATTATTTACTGCAATCAGGATCCATACATTATACCAAGTTAATCTCTGAAGTCTCTCTCTCTAAGTAAATTCTTTATTGAAGTAGAACATACATATGGAAAAGTGCATAAATAAGTATGTAGTTTGATAAGTGTTCAGACTAATGCATTTTCACTAAGTGAGAACTTGTTCATGTAATCACCAATCACTATCCTCTTAAAGCTCTTTTAGTCTATTGATTTTCCTTCATATCTTCTTTTCTTTTCTTGCAATATAAATACTATATTAATATCTTGTCCTTTTAGGACTTCTGTAAATATGGAAATGTTTTAAACTATAATCATACATTATTTTTCAACTGAATTATACAAAACAAATTTAAATTAAACCCTGAATGAATTTCAGTTGCATAGAAATTTTTTTAAATTTCTATAACAGCCAATACTTTTCTTCTTTAAAACTCTTCTCTCCTGCTTTCCCTTTTTGTCTCCGTTTAGTTAACAAAGGAAGATTATGCGCTGGTGTAGTGCATAAGGCATTTGACTGCTAACCAGAAGACTGGCAGTTCAAACCCATCAGCCATTCCTAGGAAGGAAGACTGGGCAATCTACTTCCCTAGTGATATTACCTAAGAAACCCAAGGAGGGGTCACTAGGAGTCAGATCCGACTCCACGACAGTGAGTTTGGTTTGGTTTTTGGTTTAGAGCTGACAGCAAAACCCCTTTCTAGTCACACCTTAAACAACAAGCCTAATTTAAAAAAATTTTAAAAAAACCTCACTGCTATGGAGCGGATTCCAACTCATTGCAACCCCCTTTGGTTTCTGAGGTTGCCCAGTCTTCCTTCTGCAGAGTAGCTGGTGGTTTGAACTGCCAACCTTCTAGTTAGCAGTCAAATGTCCTAGGCACTATGCCACTAGAGCTCCTTTACAAGCCTAATAAAAGGTGGGGGGGGGGGCGCGGTCCAGAGTTTTTTTAACTTCTCTTACTTTATTTTCTTCAGAAGGAAGATTGGGCAATCTACATCCGTAGAGATAATGGCTTGAAAACCCAAGGATGAGTCAAATCGACTTTATTTACTTTCTTATTAGAATGTGAGATGAAAAGCAGGAAGGGGAAAAATAACTGACAAGGAAAAGGTAAGTATAATCAATGGTTTAAAATTATACTATACAAATAACATCTAATACTCAAAAAGAATGAGGAGAAGATAAAGTCAAAGGGTATTACTGAGCTAACAGTGAAGATCCTGATATGCTAATATCAACTACTTGCTCTTTGGTATTGTGCAAAGGGCTCTAAGAAGTACAGAAATGTAAAACAGAAAACAAGATTAAAGTGTGATAAGGTAAGGTAAAATTCAATAAGCTCCATAATTTATGATCAACAGTGTGGCACATAAGTGCTATGAGCTTCAAAAAAATAGAGAACTCAATGAAATCTAAACTATGATTTCTCTGACATTCCTTTTGCCAAATTCAGTAGTCATATTTGTGGTTCTTACTTGAACAGCCAGCAACATTCAATTCAGTTGATGACTCCCTAATTCTGAAATATTCTATTTTCTTTCCTTAGGTTCTGTGACACTATATTCTCCTAGTATTCCACCTACCTCACAGGTTCTTCCTTCTCCTCCTCTGCTCAAAAACTAATTATTAAGATGCCGAGAGGTCAGTCCTTAAAGTCATTCTTTTTTTTCTCTACTGATTGTTCTTTAGGAGAACGTATCATTTTCCATGGCTTTAGAGACTATTTATATGCCAAAGATTCCTTTATCTAACAGGCAATGCAAACTTCATGCAACCTAAACAGAATACAACTTGCTCCTCTATTTGGCTTTTCAATATTAGTAGATGGTACCACACAAGGTGCTTACTCCAAAAACCTAGTAATCATCATTTATTCCTTTTCTTATTCACTGCGCACATAAGTCCTGTTGACTCTATCCACAAATATGGACTTACTATATCCATTTTTCACTGTCTCTATTAAAATTACCATAGTCCAAATTTCATGATAGATTATCTACATTTCCTGATAAAGTGCTGCAACAGTTTCCCAATTCGTCCTATTCCCACACTTAATTCTTTACAGCAGACTCTCTACTCAGATTTTCCCATTCTACTTACAATAAAATGTACTCTTTTTCACAGCTTGAAGGTCCTACATGATCTGGACACTACCTACCTCTCTGACTTCCCCTAGCACACTAAGTTCCCTCCACATACACTCTTTTTTGTTCCTTAAACAGGCTGTGTTTCCTTTCCTGAGCTCTTCTCAATGATCCTGACATGACTGAATATTTCAGATAAATAAGATCTTAATTTATTCATTCAGAGAGGACTTTCGTGATCAATTGTAGCAAAACTGATGGTTACCTATTCAGTAGTCAACTATTCAATATCAATTTTTCAGAAATAACAAATCATTCAGTAATAACAATTTGGAAATTGAGTAAACAATTCAAAGAAGATAGGCCCTTTCTTAGACTATGAAAATGAGTGTGGATTTTACTTAAGTAGGATGGGAAGCTCTGGGTAATCTGTTGTAGAAGATAATTGTGAAAACAAGAGACCAGCTGGGAAGCAATTGCATTTGTCTTATCAAGAGATGGAGATAACTTAAAATGAGGAACCAGGATCAATCTAAACTAATCATGGTAATTTCATTTTCTTTTGCCAGTGATTGATTTAGAATTTGCTATGTGACTCAGTATAAAGAACTTTGGTGGTGTAGTGGGTAAGGCATTTGGCTGCTAACCAGGAGGTTAGTGATTCAAACCCACCAGCAGTACTCCAAGGAAGCAAGACAAACCAATCTATTTCCATAAAGATTTACTACCTTGGAAACCCAATAGGAGTTGCTATGAGTTGGAATTGATTTGATGGTGGTGAGTTTGGTTTTCTGGTTTATGTGACCCAGTTTTGGCCAGCAAGAACTTATGGAAGAGATTTTAATCTTTAAAAGGAAAGGAGTGGGAGTTCCAGGAAGATTGCAGAATAGGCAGACAAACTACACAGGCCCTCTTCAACAAAGAAAAGAGGAAGTAATTAATACAGATACAGAAGATAATCCTGGAGCCCTGAGCTTTGAAAAGAAGTATACAGAAGTGGACTAAACTCCAACTAGCAGAAGAACCTTCATAAAAATGGCAAAAGGGGAGATATATGGAGCTGTGGACTTTCAGCGATCCTGATGCACAGACAGCTTGGATGATGCCAGGTAGTGTTGAGACCAGAGAATTAACCTCAAAATTGGCCCTGCTCGCCAAGGACTGCATAGAAGACTGCACTGGTGGCTGGTGAATAAAAGAGGAAGCAACGAAAAGGGAGATGGCTGAGCTGTAGACTTTTGGCTGTCCAGAGGGCACAGCCATTTTGAATGTTTACAAGTGGTTTGACCATTTTGGATATTTAAAGCAACAGAAGTCTCTCAGATTCCAGGGACCTAAGGATAGACCTCAGTTGCCAGGGATAGCAAGGACATACCAAACACTAAGGACTGAAAAAGTGTGGTATCCCCCTTGTTACTATTATATCCCACACCGTGTTGATGAACAGAGGTGTGGGCATTCCTGACTCCCACCCACCTTCTGGGCCAGCAGGAATCCCATACCAGTCTGTGTGCTCTGATGAGCCTGGGTGTCCGGCTCCATCCCACTCAGATTAATTTTTCTTTTTGTAGTTTATTTTTGTCTGTTTTAAAAAATTTCCCGTCTTTTTTTTTTATTATTATTATTTTTGCTTCCCTTCCCAGGTTGTAGTTTTCGGATTTTTCTCTTTCCCTTTTCCTGGTTGCCATTTTGTTCTTTCTTGTGGTTCTCCCCATTCCTTGTTTTTCTTTTTGCATTTTTCCCCTTTTTTTCATTATTTCTCACACTCTACCTCCTTTCTCTTATTTGCCACTCCCAAAATATTGCGAGTTCCCCCCCCACAGCCTTTTCTATTCATATTTCTTTTGGCTTTTTGAAGTATTTCTTTAAATATTTTCTCTCATTTATTGCCTTTCCTCTTTCTTTTTTTTTTCTTTTTGGTGATGGTTCCAGTGTTTACGCAGTATGTGTTTTTTGTCCTCTTCCTTTTACTTTTCTGATGGTTTTTCAATTTTAGTTTTTATCTAACTGAGTGGGAGATAGCAACTGGGCTCATACGACCCAACCACACACACACCATCTCCAGCTCCACTTACTGAGTGTGAGGCACCACTTCCATCTACACCAACGGACTAACGATACATGATCACCAATAAAAGCCTGACTCACCCTTAACTGCTCTTCACAGACATTTAACAGAGATCTGTGCAGCCAGTCTCATTCTCTATCACACCCACCAGGAGACAGGTGATGCCTGTCAACTAATGAATAGAGGAGCACAGTACCATGCTTACTCAGATACATCCAAAAAAATAAAGACAATGAAAATTTGGGGCAAATCACTCTAACATACAATCACCAATCAAATATAAATACAACAAAGGTACAATGTCTTGGAGACAACAGACCATGACAGTCCACACAAAGAAGCAAGATAAAGCAATAGAAACTAGGGAGCAGGATACAGAACCAGAATACATCCCTGAGGAAGAAGGAGCATTTGAACTCCCTAATAAGGAATTCAAAAGAATTACATTTAGGTACCTTCAGCATATTGAGAGACAGATCAAGGAAAGCACTGACAAAATAGAGGAAAACATACAAAAACCCTAGAACAATTTCAGAAGAAAATATAAGAACAAAATGACAAAATAAATGAAAAATTAGAAATGATACAAACTCTACAGATAGAAATCCAGAATATTAATATGAAATTTTCAGAAAAGGCAAAGGAATAGAATCGAATCAATGGAAGACAGAATTGAGATTGAAGACAAGTACCTGAATACTTCTTTGGAAAGGGATTAAAAAAAAAAAAAAAGATCAAAACAAAATGAAGAAAGCCTAAGATTCCTGTGGAATACCATCAAAAGGAACAACATGCATGTAAATGGAATTCTAGAACAGGAAGTGAAAAATAAAACGACAGAGAAAATTGTCAAAGATTTGTTGGAAAAGAACATCCCTGAAATGATGAAAGATAAGAATATATCCATTCAGGAAATCCAACAAACACCAAACAGAATAGACCCCAAAAGAAAATCATCAAGACATATCATAATAAATCTCACCAAAACCAAACACCAAGGAAAGAATCCTGAAAGCATCATGGGAAAAATGAAAAGTTACCTACAAAAGGCAACCAATAAGACTAAGTAAGCTCTGATTTCTCAGCAGAAACCATGTAGGCAAGAAGGCAATGGGATGGTATGTATAAAACCCTGAAAAAAAAAATTTCACCAGGAATTATATACCCAGAAAAATTGTTCCTCAAGTACAATGATGAAATTAGGAGATTTCCAGATAAGAAGAAATTAAGGGAATTTGTTAAAATCAAACCAACCTTACAACAGACACTAAAGGGAGTCCTTTGAACAGAGAACTGATATTAGCAAGCAACAACCACCCACGAATACACATGATGACGTACCCAGAAACCAACCCACTTATGGAAGTATTCAAAGTAAAATAAGCTAACAAGATTGTAAACAGGGAACCAGAGACATCAATTGACAAATGAGGACAACTACAGACCAAAAAGACAGAAAATACTGTGTAATTACAGAACTTCTAAATGGTGAGAAAGTCAAGAGAGTTGCAAGATGGAATGGACTGTTCCAAACTTGGGGAGAAAATCATAAATCACAAGGTAACCTCAAAGAAAAATGATAAACCTTCACATCACAATAAAAAGGAGGACAAGCAAAAAGGTTAAGCATATACTAAAACAATAGCAACAAAGGAAACGATAATATGATTCATAAAAAAAATGCGCTCAGCACAGAAAATTATATGGAACAAAGAAACCAGGAGCACCACGAGAAAACACATAACAAAATGACAGCAACAAATTCATAGTTGTCAATAATTACACTGAATGTAAATGGATTGAATGCACCACTCAAGAGATAAGAAAACATAGCCCATTAATATGCTGTCTACAAGAGACACACCTCAGAGACAAAACCAAAAATAGACTAAAAATCAAAGGTTGGAAAAAGATATATCAAACAAATGGCAACCAAAAAAGAGCAGGAGTGGTAATATTAATTTCTGATAAAACTGACTTTAAGACAAAAACCAACGTAAGAGACAACAAAGGATAATGTATAATGATTAAAGGATCGACTGTACAAGAAGATATAACCATAACAAGGATCTATGCACCCAATGAAAGAGCCCCAAAATACATAAATGACACTTTTAACAGAATTGAAAAGACAAATAGATGACTCCACAGTCATAGTTGTTGTTGTTATATGACGTACAGTCGGACCCGACCCATAGCGACCCCTCCTTGAGTTTCCGAGGCAGTATCACTACGGAAGTAGATTGCCCTATCTTCCTTTCAAGGAGTGGCTGGTGGGTTTGAACCGCCAGCCTTCTGGTTAGCAGACAAATGCCTTAGGCACTATGCTAGTATACTTTAATACACCACTTTCAATCAAAGATAGAAAACTGGAAAGAAACTCAACAGACGCAGAAGAACTAAACACTATAATCCATCAACTTGACCTTGTAGACATCTACAGAGCACTTCACCCAACAATAGCACAATATACATTCTTTTCCAGTGGACATGGACCATTCACCATGAGAGACCATATGTTACACTATAAAGCAAGTCTTAATAAATTTAAAAACATTGAAATACTGCGAAGCATCCTCTCAGATCACAATGCTATAAAATTTGAAAACAAAAATAGGAAGATCAAGAAAAAGAGCAAACACATGGAAACCGAACAACACCCTCCTTAACAAAGACTGGCTAAGAGAAGAAATTAAAAAAAAAAAATGAAATTCAAAAATCCCTTGAATCAAATGAGAATGAAAATACAACACACCAAAATCTTTGGGACAAATCCAAAGCAGTGATCAGAGGCCAATTTATAGCAATAAAAGCACACAACAAAAAAGAAGAGGCAAAATCAACACCTTAAACCAACATCTCTAACAATTAGAAAAAGAACAGCAAGAAAAGCCTACAGTCACCAGAAGAAAGGAAATAATAAAGATCAGAGCAGAAATAAATGAAACAGAAAATAGAACGGCAATAGAAAAAATCAGTAAGACTAGAATTTGGTTTCTTGAAAAGATTAATAAAATTGACAAACCACTGGCACATTTAACAAAGGAAAAGAGAGAACACAAAAAAACATGATGAGCAACAAATTGGGCAACATCACAACAGAACAAACTGAAATAAAAAAGACAGTATCAGGATACTATGAAGAACTGTACCCCTACAAATTTGAAAATCTGGAAGAAATGGACAGATTTCTAGAAACACACTACTTACCTAAACTAACACAGACTGAAGTGGAACAGCTGAACAGACCCATAACAAAAGAAGAAATGGAACAGGTCATAAAAAAATTGCCAACAAAAAAAAGTTTTGGATCAGACAGTTTCACTGGAAATTCTATCAAACATTCAGAGAAGAATTGACACCAATCTGACTCAAACTATTCCAGAGAAAAGTATGGAATCCTCGCAAATTCATTTTATGAAGCAAGCATAACCTTAATACCAAAACCAGGCGAAGACATCACTAAAAAGGAAAACTACAGACTAAAATCCCTCATCAGTATAGATGCAAAAATCTTCAACAAAATCCTAGCCAATAGGCTCCAACAACATATCAAAAAAATAATTCATATGACCAAGTGGGGTATGGAAGGATGGTTCAACATTAGAAAAATATCATCCATCACATACATAAAACAAAGGAAAAGAACCACATGATCATACCAATCAATGCAGAAAAGGCCTCTGATAAAATCCAACACCCATTCCTGATCAAAACTCCCATCAACATAGCATTAGAAGGGACATTCCTCAACATAATAAAGGGCATATATGCAAAACCATGAGGAGCTCTGGTAGCATAGTGCCTAAGGCACTTGACTGCTAACCAGAAGGCTGGCAGTTCAAATGCACCAGCCACTCCTCAGAAGGAAGGTTGAGCCATCTACTTCCGTAGTGATACTGCCTTGGAAATCCAAGGATGGATCGCTATGAGTTGGGGCCGACTCAACAGCACATAAAAACAACATGCAAAACCACAGGGGCTTGGAGGCTGCTTTCACTTGGGTGTGGGTCTATAGTAAGGCCAGGGCCTGTGGTAGGCAGCCCAGGGGCTTGGAGGCTGCTTTTAGCTTGGGTGTGGCTCTATATTAAGGCTGGGGCCTGAGGAACGGAGGTGCAGAGGGGTTAAGAAAAACTAAGGAAGATGAACTTGAATGTCAGTTTGTCTTCCTGTGGTGGCTTACATTTTGCTGTGAGGCTGGAGGTTATGCCATCGGAAATGCCAGCAGGGTTACCCCTGGTGGAGGAGTTTCAGCGGAGCTTCTGGGCATAGAGAGACTTAGAAGAAGGAAGAGGCTATCCCCTTCTTAAAGAATTGGCCAGTGAAAAATCTTATGAATAGCAGTGAAACACTGTCTGATATATTACAGGAAAACTTTATGAACAGCCCTGAAACATTGACATAGTGCTGGAAGATGACCCCACCAGGTCAAAAAGGCACTCAAAATTTTATTGGGGAAGACTTGATTCCTCAGAGTAAAAACAACCTTAATGTTATGGATAGAGTAAAGATTTTGGGACCTCCATGGGCTGATGTGGCATGACTCAAAATAAGCAGAAATAGCTGCAAACATCCATTAATAATTGGAACATGGAATGTACAAAGTACAAATCTAGGAAAATTGGAAGTTGTAAAAAATGAAATAGAGGACTTTGGAAGTCCCGACAAGATGGCGGACTAGGCAGAAAGATTGCACAGACCCTCTTCAACAAAGAAAAGGGAAACCAATTAACACAGACACAGAAGATAATCCTGGACCCCTGAGCCTTAAAGGGAAGGATATAGAA
>NW_006921949.1:2261211-2264348 GCF_000298275.1 Orycteropus afer afer
ACTATGGGGAGGGAGTGGGAGGGGAGCTGTTGCATTGCGGTAAACTGTGGTCAATGTCATGAGACAAAGTATATGTAAACTGCTATATGGAAAGTGAATTTGCTCTGTAAATCTTCACCCAAATCACAATAATAAAAAAATTAATTAAAAAAAATGAAATAGAACACATAAAGATCAATATCCTAGGCATTAGTGAACTGAACTGGACTGGTTTTGGCCATTTTGAACAAGACAACCATATGATCTGCTATGCCAGGAATGACAAACTGAAGAGGAATGGTGTGCTATTCATCATCACAAAGACCATTTCAAGATCTGTCCTGAAGTACAATGCTGTCAGTGATAGGATAATATCCACATGCCTACAAGGAAGACCAATTAATACTACTATTATCCAAATTTATGCACCAACCACCAAAGCCAAAGATGAAGATATTAAAGATTTCTACCAACTTCTGCAGTCTGAAATTGATTGAACATGCAATCAAGATGTGTTGCTTATCACTGGTGACTGGAATGCCAAACTTGGAAATGAAGAGTTACTGGTATTTGGAAAATATGGCCTCGGTGATAGAAATGATGCTAGAGATTGCATGATAGGATTTTGCAAGGCCCGTGACTTATTCCTTGCAAATACCTTTTTCCAACAACATAAACGATGACTACACACATGGACTTCACCACATGGAATACACAAGAATCAGATTGACTACGTCTGTGGCAAGAGGTGATGGAGAAATTCAATATCTGCAGCCAAAACAAGACCAGGAGCTGATTGTGGAACAGAACATCAACTGCTCATATGCACTTTCAAGTTGAAGTTGAAGACAATTAAAACAAGTTCACAAGGGCCAAAACATGACCTCGATAATATCCCTCCTGAATTTAGACATCATTTAAAGAATAGATTTGATGTACTGAAGACCAATGACCAAAAACTAAAAGAACTGTGGGATGACATCAAGAATATTATCCATGAAGAAAGCAAGAGGTCATTGAAAAGACAAGAAAGGAAGAGAAGACCAAAATGTCAGTCAGAAGAGACTCTGAAACTTGCCATTGAGTGGAAAGTAGCTAAAACAAATGGAAGACAAGATAAAAGAGCTGAACAGAAGATTTCAAAAAGCAGCACGAGAAGACAAAGCCAGTTACTATAATGAAATGTGCAAAGATCTGGAGTTAGAGAGCCAAAAGGGAAAAACATACTTGCAATTTCTCAGGCTGAAAGAACTGAGGAAAAAATTTAACCCTCAAGTTGCAATACTGAGAGATTCTATGGGCAAAATATTGAATGATGCAGGAAGCATCAAAAGAAGATGGAAGGAATACACAGAGTCACTATTCCAAAAAGAACTGGTCGATGTTCATCCACTTCAAGAGGTGGCATATGATCAAGAACCAATGGTATTGAAGGAAAAAGTTGAAGCTGCACTGAAGGAATTGGCAAAGAACAAGCCTCCAGGAATTGACGGAATACCCACTGAGATGTTTCAATAAACGAATGCCCCACTGCAGGCACTCACTTGGCTATGCCAAGAGATTTGGAAGACAGCTACCTGGCCAACTGACTGGAAGAGATCCATATTTGTACCCATCCAAAGAAAGGTGATCCCGTACAATATGGAAATTTTCAAACAATGTCATTAATATCACATGCAAGTAAAATCTTACTGAAGATAATTCAAAAATGGTTGCAGCAGGATACTGACAGAGAAGTTCCAGAAATGCAAGCTGGATTTAGAAAAGGACATGGTATGAGGAATATCATTGCTGATGTCAAATGGATCTTAGCTGAAAGCAAAGAATACCAGAAAGATGCTTACTTATGTTTTATTGACTATGCAAAAGCATTCGATTGTGTGGATCATAACAAATTATGGATAACATTGAGAAGAATGGGAATTTCAGAACACTTGATTGCACTCATGAGGAACCTAAACATAGATCAAGAGGCTGCTGTTCAAATAGAACAAGGTGATTCTTCATGGTTCACAATCAAGAAAGGAGTGTGTCAAAGTTGTATCCTTTCACCAGACTTACTCAACTTGTATGCTGAGCAAATAATACGAGAATCTGGACTGTATGAAGAACATGGCATCAGGATTGGAAGAAGACTCGTTAACAACCTGTGACACACAGATGACACAACTTTGCTTGCTGAAAGTGAGAATGACTTAAAGCACCTACTGAAGAAGACTGAAGACTACACTCTGCAGTATGGATTACACCTCAATATAAAGAAAACACAAATCCTCACAACTGGTCCAATAAACAGATTTATGGTTGATGAAGAAAAGACTGAAGTTGTCAAGTATTTCATATTTCTTGGCTCTACAATCAACACTAATGGAAGCAGCAGTCAAGACATCAGAAGACATACTGCATTGGGCAAATCTGCTACAAATAACCTCTTTCAAGTGCTGAAGAGCAAAGATGTCTCCTGGAAGACCAAGGTGCACCTAACCCAAGCCAAGGTATTTTCAATCACCTCCTATGGATGTGAGAGCTGGGCAACGAATAAGGAAGACTGAAGAAGAGTTAATGCTTTTGAGTCGAGGTGCTGGAGAAGAATACTAAGAGTACCATGGACTGCTAAAAGGACTAACTGATCTGTCCTGGAAAAAGTGCAGCCAGAATCCTCCTTGGAAGTGAGCATGGCCAGACTTTGTCTCACCTGCTTTGGTCATGTTGTCAGAAGGAACCATTCTCTGGAGAAGGATATCATGCTTGGTAAAGTGGAGGGTCAACAAAGAAGGGGAAGGCCCACAATGAGATGGATAGACACAGTGACTGCAACGATGGGCTCAGGCATAGGAAAGATCGTGATGCTGGCACAGGACCGGGCAGTGTTTCATTCTGCTGTGTACAGGGTCACTAGGAGTCTGAGACAATCCGATGGTACCTAACAACAACAACATGCAAGACCAACAGCCAACATTATTCTCAATGGATAGAGACTGAAACCATTCCCTTTTCGAACAGGAACCAGACAAGGATGCCCTCTATCACCACTTCTATTCAACATTGTATTAGAAGTTCTAGGCAGGACAGTAAGGCAAGAAAGGGAAATCAAAGGCATCCAAATTGGTAAAGAAGAAGTCAAACTATCCACATTTGCTGATGATATGATCCTATAC
>NW_006921949.1:2264666-2268219 GCF_000298275.1 Orycteropus afer afer
TTGAACCGCCAGCCTTCTGGTTAGCAGTCAAGTGCCTTAGCCACTATGCTACCAGAGCTCCCAAAATAGAATATACTGGGGTATAAATCTTACCAGGGACACAAAAGATCTGTACAAAGAAAACTACAACAACTACTTCAAGAAACCACAAGAGATCTACATAAATGGAAGAACATTATCAAGCTCATGGACAGGAAAATTGAACATTGTGAAAACGTCAATTCTACCCAAGGCAATCTACACATACAATGCAATCCCAATTCAGATCCCAACAACATTCTTTAAGTATATGGAAAAACCAATCACTAACTGTTTTGGTTACCTACTGCCGCTCTGACAAGAATATACTACAAATGGGATGGCTTGAACAAAAAGGGCTTTATTCTTACAGTTTGGAGGCTTTAAGTCCAAGTTCAAAGTGCCAGGCTCTAGGGACTGGGTGAAAGTTCCTCAATCTTGGGCTTCAGCTCTGCCTCCTGCTCCTGGCCCACTGGAGCTAGAGGTTTTTCTTCACTCAGACAGCTACTGGCTGCTGAGACTGACAAGCCCAAGGTTGACAAGTAAAAAGGCACAGTCCCAATGTTACCAAACCACATGGCAGGCCATTAATTCAAGTCTATTCAAAGTCCCAAGATCGGCAGAGCATGGCAGGCTGCTGAACAATGACAAAGCTACATGCAGGGTTCAAGTATGCCATAAGCTAGAGACCATTCCAAAGCTGTTTCTTATATATGGGAAGCACACCACATACCCAAAGGCAGCTACTCAGCTGCTCACAGTAGATTCTGCCATGGAGTTGATCACCAGTCACATCATGGGGAATAACTACATCCAACTGCCCAGCCACTCAACCAGGCCCAGCCAAGTTGACACACAAACTTAACCAACACACTAACTTTATATGGAAAGGAAAGAGACCTTGGATAAGCAAAGCATTATTGAAGAAGAGGAACAAAGTAGGAGTTCTCAGACTTCTGAATCTTAAAACCTACCACATAGCCACAGTAGTCAAAACTGCCTAGTATTGTTACAATGACAGACACATAGACCAATGGAATAGAATTGAGAACCCAGAAATACATTCATCGACCTATGGTCAGTTGATCTTTGACAAAGGGCTAAAATCCATTAAATGGGGAAGACATTGTTTGTCTTAACAAATGGTGCTGGCAAAACTTGATATCCATTGGCAGAAAAATGAAACAAGATCTATACCTCATACCACACACAAAAACTAACTGCAGATGTATCAAAGAATTAAATGTGAAACTTAAAACTATAAAGTTTCTCAAGGTAAAAAATAGGGGCATATTTAGATGCATGCATTTATGGCATAAATAAGACTGTCAAGCATAACCCAAAATGCACAAACAGCAGAAAATAAATATATGAATGGGATCTTCTAAAAATTAAATTTTTATGTGCTTCCAAAGACTTCTCCAAAAGAGTAAAAAGAGAGCCTACCGGCTGGGGAAAAAATATTTAGCAATGACATATCTGACAAGGAATTACCTCTAAAAGTTACAAAAAACTCCAACACCTCAATAACAAAAAGACAAACAAACCAATTCAAAAATGGGCAGAAGACATGAATAGATACTTTATGAAAGAGGATATCCAGGCAGCTAACAAACACATGAAGAAATGTTCACGATCATTAGCAATTAAAGAGACACAAATCAAAACAACAATGAGATACCATCTTGCCCCAGCACTAATAGCAAAGTTCAACAAGAGAGAAAATAACAATTGCTGGCGAGGATGTGGAGGCATTGGGACTCTCATATACCGCTGGTGGGACTGTAAAAGGACACAACCACTGTAGAAAGCAGTATGAAGATTCCTTAAAAAGTTGGAATCAGAAATACCATTTGACCCAGCCATTCCATTATTAGTATATATCCTAAAGAAGTGAGAGCCAGGACTAGAATAGATATATACACACCCATGTTCATTACAGCATTATTTACAATAGCAAAAAGATGAAAACAACCTACATGCCCATCAACAGAAGAATGGATAACCAAACTGCTGTACATACACACAATGGAATACTATTCACCCCTAAAGAATAATGTAGAATCTGCAAAACACCACATAATATAGATGAACTTGGAGGACATTTTGCTGAGTGAAATAAGTTAATCACAGAAGGACAAATATTGAATTAGTCCAATATTGTAAAAAGTCAAGGAAAGGTTTATACATGGAAGGAAATTTTCTTTGTTGCTTACCAGGGGTGGGAAGGGACGGGAGGGAACACTGCTAGACAGGTAAAGACAAGTATTGATTTGGGTGATGAGAAGGGCAATGTACTAAATGTGAGTGAGCAACACAATGGCACTGAGAAAGAGGGAGGTGCATGGGAGGTACAGACAACAAAGATGAACCCTTTTACACATATAGTACTGTGTTGTCAATGATGGCAAACATTGATATACAGGTGGGTAGATGGGTGGATAGGCTGAACAATTAGGTATGTCTATGCAGGGGGGTTGTTGTTGTTTGCCGTCGAGTCGGCCCCGACTCATAGCGACCCCTCCTTGGGTTTCCGAGGCAGTATCACTACGGAAGTAGGATTGCCCAACCTTCCTTCCGAGGAGTGGCTGGTGGGTGTGAACCGCCTGCCTTCTGGTGAGCAGTCAAGTGCCTTAGCCACTATGCTACCAGAGCTCCGGTAGCATAGTGCCTAAGGCACTTGACTGCTCACCAGAAGGCTGGCGGTTCACACCCACCAGCCACTCCTCGGAAGGAAGGTTGGGCAATCCTACTTCCGTAGTGATACTGCCTCGGAAACCCAAGGAGGGGTCGCTATGAGTCGGGGCCGACTCGACGGCAAACAACAACAACAACAATGCAGGGGGGAGCGTGCCCATGACCATATATAAGGTTGGAAGACAATGTTTCTACACATGTATTTGTATGTTCTACATGAATTTCCAGGTATATAGTATAGCTGACAAGGGAAAAGGTTATAGTCACTTCTTGGCCACAGCCAGGTACCCACAGGGAGCGAGTAGTTGGACCTGCGGGCTCAGGACCATAGTCACAGGGGACATCGAGCTGAACTAGCATAATACACTACACTTAAATGTTGTTCCACATCCTACTTTGGCGAGTAGCGACTGGGATCTTAAAAGCTTGCACGTGGCCATCTAGATGCAATGATGGGTCTCTTCTCGTCCAGAGCAAAGAATGAAGAAAACCAAAGATGTGTGGAAATAATTAGTCCAAGGGTCTGGTACACCATGTGATCGTCAGCCTATATGACTATGAGACCAGAAGAACTAGATTGTGACTACCACTGTCAACCACTCGGAGGGGGATCTATGTAGGACATCCTGGATAGAGTGGGCAAACAATGTGGAACAAAACTCAAAATCATAAAAAAAAAAGGACCAGGTTTGCTGGTCTGATAGAGCCTGGTGAAATCCTTGCTACTATGGCCCCTTGCTGCCCTATAGGTCTGGAATTGAACCCACTCCTGTGGCTTCCAGCCAAACAAAAGACAGGCATATGAGCTGAACATTTACATTAGGTAGATATACTCCTT
>NW_006921949.1:2268959-2278123 GCF_000298275.1 Orycteropus afer afer
GATACTGCCTCGGAAACCCAAGGAGGGGTCGCTATGAGTTGGGGCCGACTCGACGGCACATAACAACAACAACAGGGACTTCAGAGGTTTCCAAGGTTGTAAATTTATGAGGAAGCAGACTGTCTCATCTTTCTCATGCAGAGTAGCTGATGGGCTTAACCCACTGAATTTCCAGTTAGCAGTTGAGCACTTAACCACTGCATAATCAGGACTCCTTGAAACAATTATAGTAAAGGGAAACACAAAACACAAGTCAGCTGACTTCTTATCATAAACAACTGAAAGGAAAAAGACAATTTAATGACATCTTTAAAGCATCAGAAACACGTCATTTCTTATCCCTCAGTATGTGTAGGATACTGTTTCCAGGACTCCCTGAACATACTATATATAAAATATGTATAAAGTGTTTTAGAAATTATTAAAAAAGGAAAAGTCATTCAACTTTTTGAGGGTAGAGCAGCAAATGATAGTGTAAGGGAATTATACAAAAACTAATGATCACAAATACAAAATCCAAAGTAAAATAGCAGAAAAACAACTCAATATTAAGTAACTATGTTTATCTATATTAATACTTTTTGCCTAATCACTGGGGTTGTTGTTTGGTGCTGTAAAGTTGGATCTGACTCATTCGGACAACAGAACAAAACACTGGCCAGTTCTGTGGCATCCTCACAATCATATGCTTGAACCCATTGTTGCAGCCACAGTTTCAACTCATCTCATTGAGGGTCTTCCTCTTTATCACTGACCCTCTACTTTAACAAGTATGATGTCTTTCTCCAGGACTGGTTCCTTCTATAACATGTTCAAAGTATATGAGATGAAGTCTCACCATCCTCAAAGAAGCATTCCGGCTTTACTTGCAACACAGATTTTCTGTTCTCTGGCAACACATGGTATAGTCAATATTCTTTGCTAGCACCATAATTCAAATGCATCAGTTCTTCTTCAGTCTTCCATATTCATGGTCCAGCTCTTGCATGTACATGTTGTTGTTGTTGTTGCTATGTGCTGTCGAATCGGACCCAACTCATAACGACCCCTCCTTGAGTTTCCGAGGCGGTATCACTACGGAAGTAGATTGTCCAACTGTCCTTCTGAGGAGTGCTGGTGGGTTTGAACTGCCAGCCTTCTGGTTAGCAGTCAAGTGCCTTAAGGCACTATGTTACCAGGGCTCCTGCATATACATGAGACAATTGAAAATACCATGGCTTGGGTCAGGCACACCTTTAGTGCTCAAAGTGATATCTTTGCTTTTAATATTTTAAAACAGCCATTTGCAGCAGATTTGCCCAAAGCATTACATCCTTTCATTTGCTGACTGCTGTTATTACAGGTGTTGGATGTGGATCCAAGTAAAATTAAATCCTTGGCAACTTCAGTCGTTTCTTTATTTACCATGATGTTGCTTATTGGCCCAGTTGTGAGCATTTTTGTTTTATGTTAAGGTGTGCTTCAAGTCCTCCTAACTTTCAGGAAGCAAGATTGTGTCATCTGCATATTGCAGGCTGTTAATGACCCTTCCTCCAATCATGATGCCACATTCTACTTCATATAGTCCACCTTCTCAAATTATTTGCTCAGCATGCAGATTCAATTTAGAAACTATTTTAAAAAGGCAAAATCATTCAACTTTGTGAGGATGGAGTAGCAAGACTACAATCCTGATGCACTTGTTCTTTTTGAATGACTGCCTCTTGCTCTAATGTACACAGATTTATGCACAAACACACAAGCACAATTCAGTGTTCAGAAATTCCCAATCTTTTCAGTGTTCTCCAAAATTTGTTATGATAGCACAGTTAAATGCCTTTCTATATTCAATAAAACACAGGTAAACACCTTTCTGTTATTCTCTCCTTTCAGCCAAGATCCATCCAATATCAGCAGTACTATCCCTCATTCTATGTCCTCTTCTGAATCTAGCTTGAATTTCTGGAAGTTCCTTATCACTATATAGCTGCAACCATTTTTAAATTATTTTCAGCAAAATTTTGCTTGTGTGTAATGTTAATGATATTGTTTGACAATTTTCACATTTTGTTGGATCACTTTTCTTTGGAATGGGCAAAAATATGGATCTCTTCCAACTGGTTGACCAGGAAATCTTCCACATTTCTTGGCTTAAATGAGTGAGTGCTTCCAGTGTTGCATCCCACAGGGATGCTATTGTAAAAAACTTCTCCCCTGCTAGGTCCACCAGCCACTCCTTGGAAGGAAGATGGGGCAATCTACTTCGTAGTAATACTACCTTGGAAACCCAAGGAGGGGTCACTATGAGTCAGGTCCAACTCGATGGCACATAACAACAACAGGTTGCCCCTTTATCATCCTTTGGATAGAAAGGTAAGGTTTGCAATATCATTACATTCACAAGTTCTTAGTGAAAGACCTTTTGGAAGAGAGGACAGACTAGACATTTCTAATGGTATTTATTAGTTATAGAATAAACAGGACAAGAATGAGTAGAACACCACCGTAAGCCTAGGTTCCCCAAAGTTAGGGTTGCATCCACAGGTTTAGATTGTATCCAGGCACGCTCCAGTTCTTGGGGGGAGAAATGCTTAAGTCTCTATCTCAGGATTAAACACTAATAGCACAAGCATACATATGGGCAAAATAGCAAGTACAGAGAATAGGAAGGAAAGGAGTAATGAAAGGGGGTTAAAAAAAATGTTAATAAAAGTGAGAAGCCCTGGTTCCAGGCAATAGAATTATTTATTGTCCTTGTTTCAGAGTGGGCTACATTTACTGGTGCCAGGAACAACTCTTTACACTACTCTCTCTCTCACTCACTCACTCATTCACTCATTCACTGCCATCAAGTTGGGTCTGACTCATAGCGACCCCTATTTGGGTCTGAGGCGGTATCACTATGGAAGTAGAGTGCCTACCCTTCCTTCCAGGGAATAGCTGGTGGGTTTGAACTGCCATCCTTCTGGTTAGTAGTCAAATGCCTTAGGCACTATACCACCACCTTAACTGTTCTGGGTTTCTTCAAAGGGGAATCATCTTCCTCTGAAGCATACAGTTTAGTCCATTAGTAGCTATAATGTCCCTTTAGCAGCTGTGAGAATGATGAGGGGGCAGGTCCAATCCAATACAACACATCAGTACACCTAGGGTTTTTTTTTCAGGGAGTTTAATTTTTTTTTTTTTTTTGTCTTCTCTCACTAGTGTTTCTGGCTTGCATGCTTCTATAACACTCATTTGAAAATGTTAGGTGCTACCAGTCAGCTCCAACTCACAGCAACCCCATGTACAACAGAAAGAAACATTGCCTCATCTTGTGCCATCCTCACAATGCTTGTTATGCTTGAGCCCAATACTGTGGCCATTGTGTCAATACAACTCATTTGAAGGTCTTCTCCGTTTTCACTGATGCTTTACTTTACCAAGTATAATATCCTTCTCCAGGGACTGGTCCCTTCTGACAACATGGCCAAAGTTGGTGAGATGAAACCTGGCTGTTCTTGTTTCTAAGGAAAATTCTGGCTGCACAGATTTGTTCATTCTGCTGGCATTCCACAGTATTTTCAGTATTCCTCACCAGGACCACAATTCAAAGGCATCAATTCTTCTTTGGTTTTCTTTGTTCACTGTCCAGCTTTTACAAACATAAGAGGCTACTGAAACTACAATGGCTTGGGATAGCCACACCTTAGTCTTCAAGGGAGCTCTGGTAGCATAGTGCCTAAGGTACTTGACTGTTAACCCGGAGGCTGGCGGTTCAAACCCACCAGCCATTCCTCGGAAGGAAGGTTGGGCAATGTACTTCCATAGTGACACTGACTTGAAAATCCAAGGAGGGGTTACTATGAGTCAGGTACGACTTGACGGCACATAACAACAACAACAGTCTTCAAAATGATATCTTTGCTCTTCAACATTTTAAAGAGGACTTTTGCAGCAGATTTGCATACTGCATTGTTGTTTTTGTTGTTAGGTGTTGTTGAATCAGCTCCAACTCTTAGCGACCCTATGTACAACAGAAGGAAACATTGCCCACTCATGGGCCATGCCCACAATCCTTGCTATACCTGAGCCTACGATTGCAGACACTGTGTCAATTCATCTCATCGAAGGTCTTCCCCTTATTTACTGATCCTCCACTTTACCAAGCATGATATCCTTCTCCAGGAAACAATCCCTTCTGACAACATGACTAAAGTAAATGACACAAAGTCTGACCATTCTTGCTTCCAAGAAGCATTCCTGCTGCACTTTACCCAGAACAGATTTGTCCGTTCCTCTGGCAACCCATGGTACTTTGAGTATTCTTCGCCAACACCACAACTCAAAAGCATCAACTCTTCTCTGGTCTTCCTAACTCATTATCCAGCTTTCACATGCATAGGAGGTGACTGAAAATACCATGGCTTGGATTAAGATCACCTTAGGCTTCAAAGAGACATCTTTGCTCTTCAGCACTTTAAAGAGGTCTTTTGCAGCAGACTTGCACAGTATAGTACAATGTCTGATTTCCTGACTGCTGCTTCCACTGGCGTTGATTGTGGATCCAAATAATATGAAATTTTCCACAACTTCAATCCTTTCTCCCCTTATTGTGATGCTCCATATTGGTCCAATTGTGAGGATTTTTGTTTTCTTTATGTTAAGTGTAATCCACACCACAGACTGTAGTCTTTAATTCTCATCAGTGAGTGCTTCAAGTCATCTTCAATTTCACCAAGCAAGGTTGTGTCATCTACATATTGCAGGTTGTTAATAAATCTTCCTCCAATCTTGATGCTGTGTCCTTCATATAGTCCAGCTTCTCATAGTATTTGCTCAGCATAGAGATGAATAAGTATACTGAAAGGATACAAGCCTGATGCACACCTTCCCTGATTTTAAACCATGCAGTATCCCCTTGTTCTGTTATAAGAATAGTCTCTTAGTCTATGTGCAAGTTCCTGATGAGCACAATTAAATATTCTATAATTTCCATTCTTTGCAATTTTGTCCATAATTTGTTATGATTCACAGAGATTAATGCCTTTGCATAGTCAACAAAACACATGTAAACATGCTTCTTTAAAAAATTTTAAGGAGGAAGAACTATACTCCAACAAATTTGAAAATCTGAAAGAAATGGAGAGATTCCTTGACAACTTTAATCTTTTCTCCATTTATCATGATGTTGCTTATTGCTCCAGTTGTTTTCTTTGAGGTGTAATCCATACTGAAAAATGTAGTCTTTGATCTTCATCAGTAAGTACTTCAAGTCCTCATCACTCTCAGCAAGCAAGATTGTGTCACCTGCATGTTACAGGAAGAATGAGTCTTCCTTCAATCCTGGTGTCTCATTCTTTTCATATTGTCCATCTTCTCAGATAAATTGCTTAGCATACAGATTGAATGAGTATGATGAAAGGAAACAATTCTGACACAAACCTTTCTGGATTTTAAACAATGCAGTATCCCCTTGTTCTCTTCAAATGACTGACCCTTGGTTTACATATACAAATCCATGTACACGTGAGCACAATTAAATGTTCTGCAATTCCCATTCTTCACAATGTTCTCCATAATCTGTTATGATCCACACAATCAAATGACTTTGCATAGTCAATAAAACACAGTTAAACATTAAACATCTGGTTACCTAGTGCTGCTCTGACAGGAATATACCACAAATGGGATGGCCTTAACAAACAGGAGTTTTATTTTCTTGCAGTTTGAAGGCTTTAAGTCCAAGTTCAAAGTGCCAGGCTCTAGGGGCTGGGTAAAAGCCCCTCAGCCTTGGGCTTCAGCTCTGCCTCCTGCTCCTAGCCCACTGAAGCTAGAGGTGTTTCTTCATTCAGCTGCTGGCTGTTGAGGCTGACAAGCCCAAGGTTGACAAGTAAAAAGGCACAGTCCTAATGTTACCAAAGCATACGGCAGGCCATTAATTCAACTCCATTGTAAGTCCCAAGGTCGGCAAAGCATGGCAGGCTGCTGGGCAAAGACATGGCTACATGGAGGGTTCAAGCGTGCCATGAGCTAGAGACCATTTCTAAAGCTGCTTCTTATGTATATCAGAAGCAGACTTCATTCCCAAAGCAGCTACTCAGCTGCTTGTGGTAGATTCCACCATGGAGCTGATTGCCAGTCTCATCATGGGGAATAACTACCACCAGCTGCCCAGCCACTCAACCAGGCCCAGACAAGTTGACACACAACCTTAACTACCACAAACATCTTTCTTGTATTTTCTGCTTTAAGCCAAGATCCATCTGGCATCAGTTATATCAGGATATAATGATATCCTTTGTTCCAAATCCTCTTTTGAATCTGGCTTGAATTTCTAGCAGTTCCCTGTTGATTTATTGGTGCAACTGTTTTTGAATTATCATCAACAAATTTTACTTGCATATGGTATTAACGATATTTTTCGATAATTTCAGCATTCTGTTGGATCACCTTTCTTTGAAATGGGTATGAATATGGATTTCTTCCAGTCAGCTGGCTAGGTAGCTGTCTTCAAGCATCCTATTTCATTTTTGACAACTTCTAGTATTCTTTGATTTATATGTTGTGTATTACACATTTAAATTGCTAATGGATGTTTGCAGCTGTTTCTTCTCATACTGAAATGTGTCACATCAGCAAATGAAGGTCCTGGAAGCTTTACTCCATCCACATCATTAACAGTAACTCTACTTTTGAGAAAGCAGCTCTTTTCCAGTATTTTTAATGCCTATCAATCAGAGGGGCTCAGCTTCCAGCATTTTACCAGAAAATGTTTAGCTACAATTGATAAGGTTTTCACTGGCTGATTTTTTGGAAGCAGACTGCCAGGTCTGCCTTAGTCTGTAAGCTCTGCTGAAATCTGTACTGTACTGTACTGGTATTTGAAATATCAGTTGCATATCTTCCAGCATCATAGCAACATTCATACCACTACAGTACGAAAAACTAACAGACAAGTTGCACACTGTCATTTTCCCCGTATTTTATTGATCACACAGATCAACGCTGTCAATATGGGGGAGGGGCAAAGTTCAAGGGTATGAATACCAGGAGGAAAGGATCCATCAGAGTCAGCTTGTTGTTGTTGTTTGCCGTGGAGTTGGCCTCAGAGTCAGCTTAGAGGTTGCTTATCACACCCACCTAAGTGACTTTAGGCATTTAACAACCCCATTCACTTTAATTCCTGCTGAAGAGGCTGTATCTGTGTCACTTTCACCTTTCTAAGCCCATCAAACCAAAAACTAAACTCATTGCCACAGAGTTGACTCTGACTCATAGCGACCCCTATTGGGTTTCCAAGGCAGTAAATCCTTTGGAAGTAGATTGCCCCATCTTCATTCTGCAGAGTGGCTGGTGGGTTTGAACCACTGACCTGGTTAGCAGCAGTGCTAAGCAACATGTAATGACAGAGTTTTTATTTTTTTCTTCTTAATCTCCTTTCCCAAGGTTTTGAGTGTGACATGAAGAGGTCCACTGAAGCCCTTAACTTCAACCAGTGAGCTCAATTCTAGTCTCACTTCTTTTAATATTGTTTACACTAAGTACTTCTAAACCTAGCACCAAATACCACTGTTTTTTATTTCTCTTCTGATATCTCGGGAGCTCTGGTGGCATGGTGCCTAAGGCATTTGACTGCTAACCAGAAGGCTGGAGGTTCAAACCCACCAGCCACTCCTCGGAAGAAAGACTGGGCAATCTACTTCTGAAGAGATACTGCCTCAGAAACCCAAGGAGAGGTCACTATGAGTCGGGATTGACTCAAAGGCAGTGAGTTTGTTTTTTGGTCTGATTTCTTATCCACTTGTCTATTTATTTATACAATATATATTTGTTTATCTTACAGTGCTATGTGTTAGGAGAATAAAAGGTACACCAAAATGAGAACTCATTATATCACCTTGACTAGATGTCTTAGTTATTCATTTTTTAGCATTTTAAACTAATTTTAAAGAAAAGTTGCAAAAATATTACAAAGAGTTCCTATAAATACTGCACTTAGCCTCCCCTAATGTTAACATTTTATATAACTGTACTTTAATGATGAAAACCAATACACTGATATTGGTACAATACTATTAACTGAATTGCAGACCTTATTCAAATTTCACCAGTTTTTCTACTATTGCCCTTTTTCTGTTTCAGGAGCCCATCAGGACCCCATCTTGTAATTAGCTGTTATTTCTTCTTAATTTCCTCCAATATGTGGCAGTTTTCCAGGCTTGTTTTATATTTGATGGCTTTGAAATACTTGAAGAGTACTGCGTAATTATTTTTTGGGATGACTTTCTATGTACATTTGTCTCATATACTTTCTCATGATTAGAATGAGATTATTTTTGGCAAGAATATCACAGATATGATGTGTCCTTTTCAGTGCATTATATCAAGGGATTCATGATGTCAATGTGTCAGATTGTTGGTGATATTAATGTTGATCACTTAGTTCGGTGGTATCTGATGAATTTTTCCACTACCTTCCTTTGTAGCTAATAAGTATATTAAGGCAGATACTTTTAAACTATGCTTTTTGCATAGTCTCTCTCTCCTTGGTCTTTCACCCACTAACTCAGCATCCATCAGATCTTGTTCTGCAAAATTACTATAGCATTTTTCTAAGACTTCTGTATCTTATTACTTGGAAAATTTCTGTAAGAATGAATTGTCCCTTCTCTCCCACTTACTTGATTGTACTTTTTTTTTTTTTTTAAATCATTGTGCATTCATAGATTTTTAAACAAATTTTTATGGATTAAAATTCAATACTATCTCCTTACAGCACAGCATGGTAAGGGTCAGGCACGAATCCAATCCTTAAAATGTGGAAACTGATCGACTCATGCGCTCACTTCTCCACTCTCATCACCAGCCACCCCAGTGACATTTCCTTTCTGACCAAAGTCACCCAGACCTAGGTCAGAACTCACAAATTAAAAGGATACAATTCTTCAGATTGCCAAATAGTGCCAGTTGCGAATTTGGGAAGTTTACCTCAAATAAGGAATA
The DNA here is from genome assembly GCF_000298275.1 of Orycteropus afer afer. Lineage (NCBI taxonomy): Eukaryota > Metazoa > Chordata > Mammalia > Tubulidentata > Orycteropodidae > Orycteropus > Orycteropus afer. The sequence continues at coordinate 2,277,924 of NW_006921949.1, forward strand.
CTCTTAACAATTACAGTCTTCATTTCTGCAAAGTGATCACAAGGTTGTTCCTCTTCCTACCACTCATTCCGTATTCCCTTTGCCTTCAGCAAGCACCCCAGATGGTCATGTTTCTTTGCTTGGTGGGGTGACCCAAACTGTCATTCTTTTTAAATTATTTATTTTATTGTGATTTGGGTGAAGTTTACAGAGCAAATTCA